>NC_053024.1:579938351-580238351 GCF_003073215.2 Triticum urartu
GACTAGTCCTGTTTTTCTACTTTCACAAAAACCGCATCGTAACGTTAAAATGTGCATTTGCACATACATAAGTAATAGTAGTACTCCCTCCGTCTAGGTGTATAAGTCTTCCCTCCTTCTTAGTCACGGTGCACAACCAAAGATGACTTATTGACCTGGACGGAGGGAGTAGCACAGTCTGCAAGCATATATAGAGAGAGACGTGTAGTGCGATAGTATATAGTAAAGTTTGTGCTATATGCACATACTTGCAAAATGCGTACGAATACACAAGGTTTCCAAACTTTCCCTTTTACATACTTAATTAAGGACGCTAATAATTCTTGAACGTTCGGGATTTATCATTTGCGTCCCAAAACTAATGAGATCGCCTTACGAAACAAAAATTATACTCCTACTAAAAGCCACGACGCTCGCAGGAGCGCTTGCGGCGCGCCACGAGTGCCCTGGTGCGCAGCCGTTTCCCAGTGCGCCGACACAATGCCTCTTCCTCAGCCTCGCAACTCACGAGGTGATGATTGGTGGCTTGCCGGAGGGCGAGCGCGATCTGACCGGTGTGGTGATCCGGCGCCAATAGGTACTCCTCCTCGCTGGAAGCGTGCACCCGGTCCACGTACCGCCAAGCGTAGATGAGGCCCTTGGGCCCGACTGCACTCAGGGCATCGGCACGGGCGTCCTCTGCCACCCTCACAGCCCTCGCACGAGCCCTCTGCCAAAGAGCCAATTGCCTGACTCTCTCGGACGCGACATAGGCCTCCCAGGCAGCTTGTTCCATGCTGCGCTTCTCTTCCTCGACCTTCTTCTCCGCCTCTATTTAGGCGCGCTCTGCTGGAGGCAAAGCCTCCCACAAGGCGACATCCATTTCTTTCCAAAGCTCCTCAAGGCTGGGGGGCTCGGCGGGCGGGGCGACATTCTCCTCGTAGTGGGGAGCCGACGCGCGTGCTGGCGAGATTGGGAACACCGACGCGTCGCGGCGAGGAGCGGAACGCCGACATGTCCTCCTCGACTAGTGGCGGCAAGGAACTGAACATCGACGCGTCGTGGCATGGGGAGGAGCGGAACGCCGACGCGTCCTCCTCGACTAGTGGCGGCGAGGAACGGAATGGCGACGCGTCGCGGCGCGACGAGGAGCGGAACGCTGACACGTCCTCCTCGACTAGTGGCAGCAAGGAACGGAACGGCGATGCATGACCATCCGCGGTGCAACGAGGGGCACCTAGGGCTTGGGAGGGGCGATGCCATGGTGGTCGACATGAGAGGGAGGGGGAGGAGAGAGTGATGAACGTGAACGTGAGGGGGAGGAGATAGCGATGTCGTGGGAGGCGCTGTATTTATAGCGAGCAATGGCACACCTACATAAGATATGGACTGAGCTGCACTGACTTAACTGCAGGTCCAGTTGCGTCACTGACATGTGGGCCAGACTCCTGTTGGGCCCATATGTCAGAGACCCAATGCACCTGCAGTTAAGTAACAGCTACGTGGGCATATTTGTTGGAGTAAATTACGAGGGAGGGAAGTGGTGGAAATATTGCTGGTCACAACGGATTGGTGCCCAACGAACGGGCTTCCTGCAGGTATGGGGAATGGTGCATAATAAGTCTCATCTTACATCTCGGGCTAGGTATAGTCTCAAGTCATTAAAAACATACACGCCCCACACATGTTCATATTTCAAGGTGCACTAAATTATTGCATGCGATGATTAAGGCTGGCCATAATGGTGGTATCTTAGTTGGTATCATGCACACGGGAATAGCAACCATGCTGATGTGGCAAAGAATTAAAGAAGAGAAGGGGGTTAGAGTAACTAGTGTTCATGCATGCATTGGTAAACACATTTTTTTGTGAAGAACTACAAAAACTATTCCACCGCCTCTATCCTCCCGAGCTGACTATTCCTACAAAGGTGCGCTCCACCACGTACCCGGTACCCACGAATGCAACAATCGTGCACCTAGGGTTTTAGGGTTTATTTGTTAATGTTGCCTTTACGTAGCAATCGTGTGTGCGAGACAACGAGAGACCGACTGCGTGCGTGCGCCTCTTCTCTTCGTATATGCACTCCACCGTTTGTCTGGTGTCCAAAAACTTATAATAACTACTAGCAATGTGCCAATGTGTTGCCACACGATCTGAGTAGATTAATACATATTCACCGATTTGATAGAAAAAAGTCTAGTTTTGAAATACGTATATAACACAAAATTATTGTGCTTCACTCAAAATATATTCCTTTGGCGGTTTTGATGAGAAAAGGGAGGAATGTTGTTGGTTTCAAGATTCGGTAAGTGGTATATGTCTAATTTCTACTCTTACTAGCAAGATGCCCGTGCGTTGCACGAAACATCAAGATCTTGTGGGAGAAAAGGATGAACGAGGGAAGGCCTTATCTGCAAATGTGGAGAGGAGTGCGGGTAAATTGCCATAGTTTCGTTCCTGTCCAACAGATATAAATCGGACGGCCTATATTGCAGGATGGTAGGCCCACCATCATCACCAACTCTGTTTTTTATCCCTACTAGCAAGATGCCTGTGCATTACACAGAACACCAAGATGCATTTATTTTACAAAATATCTGTTGTGATTGATCCATGCAGGAGTAATCCCATAAGTAAAAACTAAGAATATCTCAAGAAAGTGGAGAAATGAGGTGAGTAGGAGTTGGGCGTGGTGGCGATTGGTGGTCGGACTGAGCGTAGGCATGGGGATGGACGACGCCGGTAGCGGCCAGCCGGCCACCATGCCAGATTGTTCCATTGTCTTCTTTTTTAATTGCTCAACATTGATGTTGTGAGAGATAAGGATGAATTTGGGAAGACCTTATCTGCAAATATGGAGAGAGGTTGAGTATCTTTTTGCAAAATTGTCATACTTTGCTATCTATCCGTCAGATATGGATCGAACGGTCTATATTGCAGGATGGCGAGAACATCATCATCACCAACTCGGGTTTTTATAAGAGTAGAGAACTCTTATAAAAAGCATAGTCGGTGATGATCGTGTGCCTGCCATCCTGCAATATAGGCCGCCCGATCTATATCTGAAACTATGGCAATTTTGCAAAAAGATACCCACACCCCTCTCCACACTTGCAAATAAGGCCTTCCCTTGTTCATCCTTTTCTCCCACAAGATAAACTACTCGTACAAATGCATCTTCATGTTCCGTGCAACGCATGGGCATCTTGGTAGTTGTTGCAAAAATCCCATGTGTGTGAGAGAGAGAGGGAGAGAGGAGGAGCACGAAGTGCATGTGTGACAGAGACACAAAGAGTGTGTGTGCGAGAGGTATCAGCTTAAAATGAGGCGATAGTGTGTGTGTGCACGATCGAGAGGGCGTGTCTCAAGAAGGGAAGAAAAATCTACATAGATACAAGAAGTGGGAGAGAGACATGTATGCGATAGTGGAAGCACGAGTGTGCGGATGTATAAACCTATCTAGAGGCTAGTCGATAAATGTTTGTGAGAGAAATACGAGTCGGGGGTGCGAAAGCGAGAGTTTTGTGTGTGTGAGAGAGAGAGACGGCAGTCGGGAAGGGGAGTGGAAGCAGGAGTTGTGTGTGTGTGAGAGAGAGGGGGGGGGAGTTTTTCTGATCGGTAAACAAATGAATAATGTCAGTATGGGATGGAGACGAAAAGGAGACCGCAACAAATGTTGTGTCTACAGGAGAGAGAGAGAGAAAGAGTAATTTTAGTGGTATGATTCATATCTAGAGACATATAGGGTGTGTGAGAAAATCCCATAGAGAGAAAGAGAAAGTGAAAGACGAGTGGAGACTGTGTGTGTGCCGGTGAAAAAGAAAGCTCAGGTACCTAGTGATACGAGAGAACGGTAGAGACGTGAGAGATAATAAAAACCGTGTAATTTATAATGATAGGGAGAGTGTGACACTTCTCAAAGTAGACGTCGAGAGACCATGTTTGGGAGGATAGGAGAAACATGAAGTGAGCGTGCGGGCGAGCTGGTGAAAAGAGAGTGATAGCTATATGAAGGAGCATGCATGCGAGAGAGATGGACATGAAAGGAGTGAACATAAAAGGGATTCAAATATTTGAATTCGAGATGATGATACATGTAATCCATACTCGAACCAAAATTGATCTATCAAACATGCATACTCATATGAATTCACGCGCATCTATGTTATTTAATATGTAGATATTACTGATCCATACATTTTAGTAGAACATAATTTGGTTTAATTTTTTGAATTCAAACCTTATGATTTTGAGATCATTGTATTTGTAAAGCATATTATACATATAAAGGAGCAGAATTCTTTGTTGTGCTTTTGAAAGTATATATAAAAAATGATGTATATAGAATTTTATTCCAACCAAAAATGGACCCCCCCCCCCGAAAAAATAGAATACAAACATGATTTGAATTGAGTTGGCACGGTAAACGTGCACTCTACAAAATTTGAACGAAGCGGGGAAAGTCGCAGTAGCCGCCCGAAACCAAAATCTGCGAGATGGAAATTACTACTGCCTATCCCTGCCATGCAAAGCCTATCTGCACGATTTCTATAGGTTTCGATAGGGGTAGGTTTGTAATTTCACTCAAACGTGACATAACCGCCTCTCACCCAGATTCATACACGGTGGGTGCCAATGCACAGTGTGTCCTCGGCCGAAATCGACTCCCTCCCCGATTCATAATCGACTCCCTCCCCGATTCATACACGGTTGGCGCAAAAACAAACTATCATCGGCAAATATTCAGTGTATGCGAGATTACCGCCCTATCCCCAACCGACTAATATTGCTGTGATGTAGGAAATTTGAAATGGGGGCTAAGTTTGTAAATGTCCTCACATTTGAGACAAGCGCCCCCTGAAGACATGGTTCCCCCCTTCCTCTCCACCTCCATTTCCCCATTCGTACTCCGTCGGCGCCAAAACACCCTCTCCACCCCAGCCTCCTCCGTCCACCACCCCATCCACCACCGTCCTCCTCCACCATGCCGGAGCTGATACCCCGACGCCGCCGTCCATTACAAGAGATCGACCTCTCTCATCCATTGCTTCGGACCGGGATCCTTTCATCCCGTCCTCTCGCTTCATCCCCGCCGTCGTCCAACTTGCCGGCACCACTCCTACGACCGTCTCATCCACCGTGCCCCGCTGCCACCGTCTACCCTCCTAGATCTGCTTCCACGCCACCAACAGCCATCGCTACCGCAACACAGTAAATTTTCAGCAAATGCATACATGGCGCCACACCAGAGGCGATACTCTTTCGTATCTGCTCAACTTATTTATCGCAGCAGGAAAATAGATCGCCACTGCTTTACTCTGATTTTTTGTCCATCACTTACTTGCTAGTTGAGAGCAAGCATTGGTTGCGAAGTTGCCTTTGTCCGGTTTGCACCTTCAGATCCGCCATGGCACGCTCAACACTATACTCCCAGTGCTTATGGTTTTCGCCTTTTATATTCCACACTAGTTAAATCACAGTAGACTAAATTTCAAAATTGGGTCATTCGATTTTTTAGAGCTCGCCGGAGTTCGCCGATGCGAATGAAGGGACTCGGGTGGGGACTTTGGTGGTTGGGGGGCGGTGGTGGGGCCTCACCGAACGAAGAAAACTCGACGTGGGTGGGGGGTTGGGGGTGGCGGAGGAAAACAGGCGGTGGGGGCCGATGGTCCGACCGGCGACCCGTGCGGTGTTCTGTATGGGAAGAATCAGAGACGAGGAAGAAGAAGGGTTAGGAGACGTAGGATATTCATCCAACCGCCTGAAATGGTCGACTGACCGAAATGGAGACATGCCTTTATATTCAGTGCCATCATCGTACCTTCTTAGCGCTGCTCCTGAGTCCATCAAGCTAAACAACGTGCCACTCATAATTCCAAACTTGTTGCTCAAGTACGAATCTAATATGATGCTGATATTACTAAAACAGATAACATTTAATTGGTCAACTAATGTTCCTACTTTACTTTCGAAAAAGCACGTGCACCACATATAGAGAGACAGCAGGGAGTTGCTTTCTTAATGCGCTCTGGTTCATCATGTGTGGGCACTGCGCAACGATCATTTTATTATCCAAAATCTGCTTGCTCTTCTTTACCATGTTCCACTTCTGTTCTTCTTTAATAAGTACTCTCTCCGTTCCTAAATACAAGTCTTTGTATAGATTCCACCATGGACTTCATATGGAGCAAAATGAGTGAATCTACACTCTAAAATGTATCTGGATACATCTGTATTTGATCCATAGTGGAAATCTCTACCAAGACTTATATTTTGGAACGGAGGGAGTATGATAGTAGTACAGTATGTTCCTTGTAGTGAAGATGAGCAGGGACATTTGCAGTGTAGAGGTCTATACGGTCGGTTGGTATGGACACTTTGAACTCTTCGGGCCTCTTTGATTCGTAGGATTTTGTAAATATGGGAATAGGATTTGTAGTGGCCTGCCCACTTGAATCCTATAAGAATAGCAAGGAAATGCGGGGAGCTGTGTCGCCTTTGAGAGTTACACTGATATTAACAGTACCGCACCTTCAGTTGAAGAGAGCCGGTATCCGAAGCCTTTCTAGTCGTACCGACAATACTAGCACATATATTACAGCAAGTTCCACTTTGCTAATTTTACTCTGATGCTTACGGTTTTCCCGTTATATCTACACTATGATTTGTGTAGCTGCTTTGTGTCGCACTAGCAGCAGTCCACTCTTCAAGCTAAACACTGCAATGACTTACAAAATTGGCACCAAGGCATTGAGTGCCATTCTGGATGCAATGAAACTCATACACTCCCCACCTGTTTACTCTTGTTCAGAATATGATCCTAATGACTCTTGTTCAAAATTGCCACATATAGAGAGACAACATGGAGTTGCATTTCTTTGGGCATTGTGATTCATCATGAGTGGGCAACCAACATTGTATGCAATTAAGTGGAACCTCAAGAATATGCTTCCTCTTATGTTCTTTAACATGTTCCTCTTTTGTTATTCCGTATTTAGTATGTACAGTATGTTCCTTGTCAGGAAGGGGAGCAGGGACATCTACAGTCAACAGCTGATAGAGCTTGCATGTACTTGATCGATAGGCTTTCAATTACTAGCGGCAATACAACACCGTATTTTCAAGCCAGTTCCACTTTCTCGATTTATATATCGTGGTTATGGTGTACCCCTTTTATGTACACTATGATATGCCTAGTTGTTGTGTGCTCTTGTTATCATGGTTTGGCAATAAACTCTCTATACCGTATATTTTGAACCTATCATCTACCAATCGTCCTTACTTCTAGAGCCTATTTTTTGTGTACTTGTGCCAAATTATATAAATGCACGCACCATATTACAGCACACATGAGCTCTCTCATCAGAATCCAGTTATAGCACACAAGTGTTTATCGGGGCGCCCCTATATTAGAATATCCTCTACATTACAAAGATAAGCTCAGAACTATTTATGTTTTCATGGTTCTCATATATTATACGTAATTACAGTGAATATCTGAATCCGCGCATCACAAGAATATTGTGGAACACTGCAATGACTTACAAAATTGGCACCAAGGCATTGAGTGCCATTCTAGATGCAATGAAACTCATACACTCCCCACATGTATATTCTTGTTCAGAATATGATCCTAATGCCTATTCTAACCTCGAGGAGTCAAAGGAAGATGGCCTGTCATGTTCACCCATCAAGGTGCCTGCTCTAATTTGGCAAGGTTTCATTGATTGCGCGTATCTTGCATATGTTGTCTTGCATTTCTTCTACTTTGTTGCGCCGCCATCTGCTTAGTTTACTCATCATATATGTCGAGATGCTATGCCCATCCATTATCAATACATATTCCATCTGTCAACATACCATGTTTTTCCACTCAGGTGTTGTTCTTGTGCATCAGACATCAAAAAGGAAGAGGGTGATTGCCGAACCTGAAGGAGCACCAGCAAAGTCCTTGAAAAACATGGTTGTGCCATAGAAATCAGACATCACCCCACTTATATTGGTTGTACAACCAGTGACACAAAACGTAGGACCGACTCCAGCAGACTGTACCCATACTTCACTGGCCACACCACTAGCCCCACCACACAGGACCTGCACTTTAGCAAAAGGTATGCCGATTTCTGTTGCCATAACACCAGCTGTACCACAGAAAAATTCCACTCCAGCAAAAAGTACAGCAAGTCCACCGGCCGAAGACCTATCCCCACTGCAGAGACGGCCAATTCCAGCAGATTGGAATCCCATTCCAGTAATTCCCAGTTGAAAAGACAATGCTTTCAATGTTGTTAGGGACTATGTGCATATATTCCCGTCATTGGAAGATTATAGTGAAGACAAACACCATTTTCACATCTTCTTGTCCCAGTTACGTGTAAGTGCTATTATTCACGGTGATTATTTTCCTATTTTCTGCTGATTAAACACATCAATGGTTTACATTACATTGTTGTAAGTAGGCAAGGGTTAATCTGGATTGTCATGACGAGCAAAGCTTGCTTGCGCTTTTCAAGGAAGCATTGCAGCAGTATTGGTGTTACCTGAGGAAATCACACTTTGATGGCAAGTCTATAAACGAATTTCTGGTGAAGTCTCCTGTGTGAAAAACCTTGTTATGCACTGGTCTTATTCCGAGGAGGAGGTACTGTCTATGATATCGCATGACAATTTGAACTTCTACTTTTCTCCATATGCCTTATGGATCTTCTTTGCAGGAAATCTGCTCCAAAAAGAATTCCGGTTTGAAAAGAACGACAGGATATCGCAAATATGTTGCCCGCTGCTTTGCTGTTGTTAGTACCTGTTGTCCTATATCACTGTACTTGCATACATACCTGGTTCATTATGTGACAGAAGTATGCATGATAGCTTGCTTATCAATTGTTCGCTCCAAATTATCTGATCTGTATGAATGGTTACATTAGTGTAGAATATATATCCAATGCCAATGAAATTTTTTAGCTCTGCATTGTTCTTGTAAGTACCTGTTGTCCTTTATCAGTGTACTTATATTGACAGGTAGTTGTTCATCTACCATCACTCTGTAGCTTATTTTCCTTTGCCCTCCATGTTCTACACATAAGATCTATATTTACTCTTACCATAAGGTTGGATAACACCGATGGTACTGAAGAAGTTTAGCTTTCTCTTGGCTGTACCTTTTGCCTGTATCGCTGTACTTACATTTATAGCTACTTGGTTATGTACCATCACTCTTCATCTTATCTTAAATATTCTCCATTTTTCTTATATTGTCACATCTATATTTACTCTTAACAAAATGTAGAATAAAGGCAATGCTTATGAAGAAGATTCTGTGGTAAACTTTTTGAATTGCCCCTCCCCATCGGCATGGACAAGGGCTTTATAGAGCCTGCCTTCACCAATAATGTAAGTTTGTCCTTTTCAAGCCTTCAAACTTTGTTGTGTATATTTGGTTAGGCATGACTACAACAGTTGTTTATTTTTGGTGTTTGCATCAAATTGCGTATTTAAAGTTTATTATGTACTCCAGTTCATAAACAAAAGTTTGTCCTTCTCAATTTAAATTTTCAGTAGTACAACCAAGTTCCTTCTTCATACCATGTAAATTAAACTATACAGAGCAAGTGATCTTATTTTGCCAATCTGAAATGGGATAAATTGACAACACACTAACCATTGATGCTTATGAGTTCTTGATCTGTAATCCAGTGGTGTCGTGAAGCTGCCAACTCCTTCACAATGTCATTTCCTGCCATGTCTTGACCTGAACAATACCATATTGTGTTAATGCTATTTTAAACCGTGTCACTGATACTTATATGTGCAAAACCTGTCATCCGTCTGCGTGTTTATCTTTCAGAGTGAGGAGGATATAAGTGTGAAACAAGTGCAGTCTCACTAGCTTGCGCAGCTGCTTGCGCTGCAGCTCCCGAGCAGGGCTAACCTTTCTTAAACTCTATTGAAGTGATGTCGGTTTTGTATATTATTTTTTCGTCGTGTTTAGTTGCACTGGTGGCGATCATTGATGCCCAGTGTATGTAATCTGCTGTCTGGTTGTGCTTTATTATCATAGTGGCGAACTTTGATGCCCAATGGATGTAATATGCAGTAATTTCTTTATTGTATAGTCTAGGTTTTTTTTTCTTATTCATGATGCTGCAGTTATTTTACTATATATATATTGTTACTATTCATCACCCAGGGTGTAGAATAAGTTATTCTTCACCTGAGGTAATCTTACGATCATTTCATAATTAAATTACATTTCGAATTCAGATAGTTACATTATATTGATTCACTACGTAAAATTTGACATAAGAAAATGAAAATATAGGTCATAAGACAAGAAAATTTACAGTTTATGTGTATTTCATACTATGTTTTCACGTTTGTAATTTTACATAACATAAAATATTTTTTACGGTGATTATATATTTTCTTACGGTCCCTATTTGCGTCGGAAATAAGACAAAACTTACGGAACATAAAATTACGGTGCATTGATGGTAAAATAGAGGGGGGGGGGGGTGAAGAATAACTATTCCTCACCCAGGGTGACGAATATCCTGCCTTCGCAGTAAACCGGCCAAACGGCCGTCATGCAAATCACCAATATGATCCGCATCATGGGCCCCGTCATCTTGGTCCGTTAATAGGCCTAAATGTAATCTGGCCCACTAGTAGATTCGGGCCTTTAATAGGTCAAGTAAACCGTCGGCCCTATTTTCCAAAGAAAACTCAATTGGCCTTTAGGAGGTTGAAAAGTAGGTTGGGCCTGAAACATGCCGAACAGCTCACGGGCCGGCAGCCGGCCAAAATAGACCCCGGCCCATGAATGTGCCAATCAAATCATGGGCTTATAACAGGCCAAAATTGTCTCGGTCCTTGTTTGGCCGAATCAGATTATCGGCTGCGAGCATGTGGGGACCCTGACTTCATAAGTCGTGATCACCGAATGCATGTGTACAGTGATCCCAGAGATCAATGCTCGCCGAACACACAGAAGCTGAATAACAAGAGTCTTACATCCATACATACCGTCTTACACGGATTATGACCATTATGGTCAAGTCTTACATAGATAAAGCCACAAGGGCTGAATACCAAATAAACTTAAGCAGCGGAAATCTTCGTCGATAAGTAGAACCCATGCCATCTGCCTTAACCCTACAGGCATTCTGACTGGGAAACGTCCTAGTTCGCATGTTTGTCTCCAACGAACTCTTCATCGAACTCCTGTTCTTCCATGCCTGGCCAATTAAATAACCAGTGGCAAGCCAATGAGTACTTTGAATGTACTCTTAAGCAACCCATGATTGGAACAAGGCACAATAATGCAATGATATAGCACTAAGTAGGTGGTTTGCAGAAAGCTAGTTTTGAGTGCAATGACATGATCTATCAGCATGTAAAGTATGCATCATGGGAGTATAGATGTCCGTATGGACAAGTTGCAGATATCAACATAAGCAGAGTTGGACACCAATCCAACATGATCATCGTGTCAAGCCATCTGGCTTAACCCAAATAGTTTTATCAACAGACACGCACACGCGGTTTGTAAAACTCTGGACACAGTTTAAGCAGCACCGCCCAACTGTCCTTGACCATGGACAGGTCTATTCGAATAGTTTTACACTCTGAAGAGGTTGCACACTTTACCCACAAGATCCGGGGAACTTTCGTGTCATCCACGACCCGCGGTACCTCAAGTACCCGGGGTAAGCACCCAATCACTATCTTTCCCTAGACGACACTAACATAGAGTCCACTTTATTGGTAGTGACCCCCGTGCCCAACATTCACATCTTAAAATTGTGGAGCCTCTCTCCCATATTCATCACATACCGCAAGCACGGGGTACCAACGGTGTGTCCGGTGCCCTGTGAAAACAGTCATGGTCGCCCTACCTGGCACGACCCTGTCCCGAGAGAGCGCAACAACGACTCTCCCGTCACTAGTAATGCATGCTCCAAGCTAGTATCGTCCTAGGTAATCAATAATGCCCTTTCCCATATAAGGGTAGAGTGGTTGCGCATGTAAGATTGGGACAGTCAACAAATCTTAAATCTAATCCGTTTTCAAAAACAACACACACACTTGCCTCAGTACACCACTTCGCCATCAAGTGGTTACCCATCTCATTATCTCCCTCGGGCATAAGTGGCACCCAACGGGGTTTTCAAAAAAAGTCTTTTGAAAATACTTTGTCTCCATCACCATGCATATACCCGTCCCATTCACGTAGCATCTACTTTAGCATCCTATCTCCTGCCACCTGCATAACCCTCATAGGAAGGTAGGGTCATGCACAATGCAAGTATCAACAAGGAGGAAATGAGGGCAACCCACCAAAGTGGCTACCATCTCATCATGATTCTGATGCAACAATAATAAGGTGCTATATGAAATGCATAAAAAGGGTTACATAGACATGGTCAAAGGGATGCTTGCCTGGCTCAACAAAGTCTTCTGGGTCTTCAAAGTCTTCTGGTCCAACTCCTTCGTCAGCAACGCAATCTACCGTCGCAAATAATAACGAGAAAATTAAGGCAATAATAAAACAGAAAAACCAATGTGCTCAGAAAAATTTCAACTCATTTTTGTTAAATACTAGGGTGAAAAATAAGAAGGGGAAAATTCCTAGTTTTGGACTTGGAGTAGCACAATAGATGAGATGGATTTTCAGACGGGTTTAAATATATTCAAATTTGAATTTGAATATGAACAGTACATAAAAGTTGGTTGGACATGAATGAGAGTTATACCATTAAATAAGTGGGATTTTTACAAGAATTTAGGAACTGGAATTATTCCATTTGGATTACTATTTAGTCTAGAGGAATTTTTGGAAAAGTGACAGAAAAAGAAAAGGAAAAAGGGCTCTGTGCTTGCTGGGCCAGTACAGCCGCAGTGCAGCAGGCCCAGCCAGAGAAGCGGCCCAGCGCACTGGTGCACGCGCGCGCGCCAGGTTTAAACCTGACGGGTGGGGCCCAGGCGTCAGCGAGAGAGAGCGAGACGATGGAGAGGAGAGGATGACAGGCGGGGCCCGCCTTTCATCCCTAACCCTGCGACAGAGGGCCGGCAAGCTCACCGGCGTCGATGTAGGGCACGTCAAGGTCGGGCGAGGGTACGGATGGAATCAGCATCGAGTCACCGTTCAGGTGGAGGTGGTTGCAGTCACCGAGGTGGCCTGGTTCGCCGGCGACGAGGTCTCGCGGCGGAGGAGCTTCGGGGGTCGTCGGTTCTGGCCTTTTCCGGCTGCAAAAGAAGCGGGGGAGAAAGGGGAAATGGTCAGGGGTGCTCGGGGGTTCCAGATCGAGGCAGAGGAGGAGCGGGGGAGGCCTGTACCTCGTGAACTCCGGCGAGCTGAAGCGGCGGAGCTCGAGCTCGATCCAGAGCTCGGGTGGCTCTGGAGAGGAACTGGGGGTACAGGGGGATGATTCGGTGGTGCAAAGAGCGAGTGGTGAGGAGAGGAGAGCTCGGGGATTATTGATTACCAGGGTACGGATGGTGAGAGGGTACGGATGGACTCAGCGTCGAGTCGCCATTTGCGGGGGTGGCCTGGTTTGCTGGCGACGAGGTCTCGCGGTGGAGGAGCTTCGGGCGTCGTCGGTTCCGGCCGTTTCCGGCTGCGAAAGAAGAGGGGAGAAAGGGGAAATGATCAAGGGTGCTCGGGGGTTCCCGATCGAGGCAAAGGAGGAGCGGGGGAGGCATGTACCTCGCGAACTTAGGCGAGCCGAAGCGGCGGAGCTCGATCTCGATCTCGAGCTCGGGTGGCTCTGGAGAGGAACTGTGGTGCATGGGGATGATTCGGTGGTGCAGAGAGCGAGTGGTGATGACAGGAGAGCTCGGGGAGACCCGTAAATAGGCGGGCGATGGTCCACCGGAGGACCCGTGCACGGCGATCCTGCTGCGGTTGCTACGGGTCATGGGGGGTGCGCGTGGGCGTGATCTGGGGTGCTTTCGGGGGTTGGTCTAGGGCGAGGGGAGAGAAGAGGAAAGTAGGAGGCCAGGGCACCGCACGTGCGAGCGTGCTCACTGGGGCGCGCGGGCGGCCGGCGTGCGCGCGAGCTGGGGAGAGAGGAGGGAGAAGGAGGAGGGGGACAGAGGCGTGGCGTGACGCAGACGTCGATGCGCATCATTGGGCACGCTGTGGAGGCCCGAGGTGGCCGGGAGTGGTTGGCAGGGGGCGGCTACAGTGCCTGGTCGCACTGTAGCGCGCTCTGGAGCATGCACATGGCATGCCATGGCATTTTTTCTGGCCAGGTGGGTGTGGCCAAAAATGTCTTGTGGCTCTAGGGTGTAGTAAATAAAGGGGGAGGGGCTTTGGATGCCCTATGTGACCACTGGAGTGAGGAGGGAGGTTGAGGCAGAGAGGTAAATGGGTTGTCCAGAGAGAGATAGTGGGGTTTTGCCCCTCCAATAATTGAGCTGTTGATTTTCCATTGTTACTGGAGCTGCAAGGGGACTGGGAGGGGCTGTGGTAAAACTTTGACCCCATGGAGATTAGTGGAAGAGGTCAAAAATGGCATTTTGGAAAAGTGTCAGAAGGTGTTTGATAATGGTTTGGGCAAGTAGATGATTTCCATTTGCCATGAGACTCCACAGGGTGAACTGACACATATAATTAGGGCCTTCCACCAATTTGGAGCTTATTTGGGCAAAGTTGCCAATGCAACTTTTGTAAACCCTAGAAATTAGCAGAAATGAACTTGTGTAGATCTAGTTGAGCAAATCACTTCCCCTTGATGCACCACTTGGTTTACTGGCCTCATTTGGTCACGTGAACATGCTCACAAAAGTTGGGGTCAAGGAGACAAAGTTGGTAGTACAAAGTTGTTCAAATTTGATTCTGGTCAGAGAGGGTTTTCGGGCATTTTGGTGAACCAAAATGACCTTGATTGATATGAGGCTTTGCAAGGTGATCACAATATGCATTTGTGGCTTGCTGGATTTTCCTTGGATTTTTATGAAGATATTTCCTGTAGAAATATTTCAAATCTTTGAAATTGGCTGAAATGGTTTTTGGAGGTTTTGTCCAATATTTTGAACGTGACCATGTGTTGAAACTCTTATATATGGAAAATATATGTCCACTCAGTTTCCCTGATTTTTGTCAAATATTTTTGAAATAATAAAATAATTTTTTCCTCTTAAAGACCATTTCTGTTCTTAAGAAAAAGCTTTTAAATAAAATAGGAAAATAACTTTTAAAATTATATTTTTGTGGTTTATGGGAATCCTATATCTAATAGGTTTCAAATATACTCCTTGAAATATTTTTCATACCCCAAAGCAAGTACTTGCAGTGCAAACCTCAATTCAGGGGTTTTTGGAAAACTAATTTTGGAAAATACTATTTGGCCAAATTATTTTTGTAAGAAAATACTATATTGTAATATACACATGGCATGATCATTGGGCAGAAGTTTGGGCAGGGAGGTGAAGTATGTAAGGTGGAGTAGTTGACTTTAAAGAGCACTTGAAAATCATAGAGAGAAAACCAACTCCAAAATAAAAAGCCAAATAATGCAAAAGTTTTTGTTGGTCCAAATCTTTATGCTTTATTAATGCAAATGAAATGTTACAAAATGTAGGGTGTGACAGACCTACCCCCTTACAAGAATCTCGTCCCCGAGATTCCTAAACTAGGCTTTAAAGAGATACGGAAACTCAGATCTAAGGTAGTCTTGACGTTCCCAGGTTGCTTCAGCTCAGTGTGGTTGCTCCACTGGACCTTGAAGTACTTGATCGTGTGGCTTTGAGTGCGTCGCTCAGCCTCATCCAAAATGCAGATGGGCCTGTCACAGTAAGTCAGATCAGGCTGAAGGTCAATGGCTTGGTGATCGACGTCCTTGTAAAGATCAGGCTTCTCTGGAACTTGGAGACACTTCCACAGTTGTGACACGTGGAATACGTTGTGCACATCAGATAGTTCAGGTGGCAGTTCCAACTGGTAAACCACTTCTCCGCGTCGTGCGGTGATCTCGAAGGGGCCGCTAAATCTTGGTGCGAGCTTTCCCTTAACATGGAAACGCTTGGTTCCCTTAAGAGGAGTCACTCGCAGGTATGCATGGTCTCCGACTTGGAAGTCTACTTGTGGGCGACGAGTGTCAGCATAGCTCTTTTGTCTTGACTTGGCGGTCTTCAGTCGCTCTCTGACTAGCTAAACTTGCTCTTTTGCTTCATGGAGGATATCGGGCCCAAATACTAGTCCTTCTCCGGTTTCTAACCAATTGAGGGGTGTGCGGCACTTCCGTCCGTATAACACCTCAAATGGTGCCATCTGAAGGCTTGACTGATAGCTGTTGTTATAGGAGAACTCGGCAAAAGGGAGGCAATCTTCCCACCTAGCCCCATATGCTAAGACACAGGCTCAGAGCATGTCTTCGAGTATCTGATTCACTCGTTCTGTCTGACCTCCGGTCTGTGGGTGGAAAGCAGTGCTGAAGGACAACTTGGTCCCCATGGCCTCCTGGAACTTCTTCCAGAACCTTGAGGTAAACTGGGTTCCTCGATCTGACACAATCTCCTTGGGAACACCATGAATACTTACGATTCTGTTGATGTATAGAGTCGCTAGCTGGTTGCCATCATAGGTAGTCTTCACAGAAATGAAATGGGCTACTTTGGTCAAATGATCGGCTATGACCCAGATGGAGTCATGTCCCTTGTTTGACCTAGGTAGTCTAGTGATGAAATCCATTCCGACTTTATCCCATTTCCACTCGGGAACCTTGAGTGGTTGCAGCAATCCAGCAGGTCGCTGATATTCAGCTTTGACCCTTTGGCATATATCACACTTTGCAACATAGGTGGCAATCTCCCTTTTCATCCCGTGCCACCAAAATCTTTCCTTCAGGTCTTGATACATCTTGGTCCCTCCAGGATGGATGGAATACAGGGTGTCATGAGCTTCTTGCAAGATCAAGTTCTTGAGCTCAATCTGGTTGGGTACGCAAATGCGATTCCCAAACCACACAATTCCTTGCTCATCGTCTGAGAATCCTGGGGCCTTGCCTGCCTTGATCTTCCACTTGATGCCTTCAATACTCTCGTGTCCTTTCTGAGCTTCCTTGACATCATCCATCAAGGTAGGCTTGACTTCGAGGTTGGCCAAGAATCCTGGTGCAACCAGTTCCAACCCGAAGCTTTCAAGTTCCTCATACATGGCGGGTAGTCTTTCCTCAAGCATAGCATTCAAGGAACAAGCCTTTCTGCTTAATGCATCTGCTACCACATTAGCCTTTCCGGGGTGGTATTGGACACTGAGGTCAGAATCCTTGATCAACCCTAGCCATCTTCTCTACCTCATGTTCAATTCCTTTTGAGTGAAAATATACTTCAGACTTTTGTGATCCGTGTATATCTCACACCGCTTCCCTAGGAGGTAATGTCGCCATGTTCTCAGGGCATGAACTACAGCTGCTAACTCAAGATCATGAGTAGCATAGTTCTCTTCATGAGGCCGTAGTTGCCTTGAAAGGTAAGCTACGACTCTGCCCTCTTGCATCAGAACACCTCCCAGTCCGGTTCTCGACGCATCACAATATATCACAAATTCCTTGTGTATATCTGGTGTGGCCAGAACTGGGGCGGTGGTCAGTCTCTTCTTCAGCTCGTGAAAGCTTTCTTCGCACTACGGCGTCCATTCAAACTTCTTGTCCTTCTTTAAGAGCTGGGTCATGGGTCGGGCAATGCTTAAGAATCCTTCAACGAACTTGCGGTAATATCCTGCGAGTCCGAGGAAGCTTCTGACTTCCTTCACATTGCTTAGGGATTGCCATTTAGTCACGGCTTCAACCTTAGCGGGATCGACCGACAATCCTTCTTCAGTCAAAACATGACCCAAGAATCCAACTTCACGCAGCCAAAATTCGCACTTGCTGAACTTGGCATACAGTTGGTGCTCTCGAAGCTTATCTAGGACCATCCTCAAGTGTTGCTCGTGCTCTTCTTCCATCTTCAAGAAGACAAGAATGTCATCAATGAAGACAACGACAAACTTGTCCAAATATTCCATGAAGACCTTATTCATGAGATACATGAAGTAAGATGGGGCATTGGTCAATCCAAAGGACATGACCATGCACTCATACAGGCCATATCTGGTTACAAATGCCGTCTTCGGAATATCTTGAGGTCTGATTTTCAGCTGGTAGTACCCAGATCTGAGGTCGATCTTGGAGAACACCTTGGCCCCATTGAGTTGATCAAATAGATCTTCAATCTTGGGAAGTGGATACTTGTTCTTGATTGTAACTTCATTGAGGGAGCGGTAGTCAATGCACAAGCGGATGGTATCGTCCTTTTTTGCCACAAACAGAACAGGTGACCCCCAAGGGGAGGCACTAGGGCAGATAAATCCCTTCCTCAACTGCTCTTCCAGTTGCTTCTTCAACTCTACTAACTCTTCCGATCCCATTCTATAAGGCTTCTTATAGATGGGTCCTGCTCCGGGTATGAGCTGGATGATGAACTCAATGTCTCGGTCAGGAGGAATTCTCAATAGCTCATCAGGAAAGACATCGGGGTATTCGCATACTACCGGCACTTGCTCCAATCCAACTTCAGTCAGACAGTTGACTTGGTTGGCTTGAGCAGAGGAGGGGTTGGAGGCAAATTTAACTTCGACTCCTTGGTCATTGGTCACAATGACAGTCCGGTTGGCACAATCTAACAAGCCTTGGTGCTTGATGAGCCAATCCATTCCTAAGATCACAACCAAGCCTTGCGATCTTAAGATGATAAGGTCTGCTAGGAAGTCTACCCCATTAATGACAATCCCGACTCCTTTACATCCTATCTTGGCTCTCATCTCTGCTTCAGGGGTTTGTACCACCATAGGGTTATTCAGGGGTGTAGGGGTCATGCCACTTTTTAATGCAAACTTTTGGGTGACAAATGAATGCGTGGCTCCAGAATCAAACAAGACAGTTCTGGGTGCTGAGTTGACAAGGAATGTACCTAGCATGACGTGCGGGTCTTCCTGGGCTTCTTCTGCAGTGACATGATTCACACGATCCTTGCCATTGTTGGGTGGATTGCGAGGGGCTTGGTTCCTTTGTGTCATCCCACGGCCTTGGCCTTGGTTCTGCGTGTTGGGGCACGGGGCGTCGGGCTTCTTGTTGGGGCAATTCTTGGAGTAGTGTCCTGGCTGACCACATCCGAAGCAAGTGACTTGATTGGGGTTGCTGCTCTTGCCGGCATTGTTATTGGGGTTGTTGAAAGCTGGCCTGGGGTTGGCATACTGCTGAGGCTTATAGTTGGTGCGGGGTGCAGGGGCTCTTGGCTGCTGATAGGTTGGCTTGACAGGGGGCTGGCTGCCACGGGCGAGGCTTCTGGTTGCTGGAGCTACCCTTGCTGATCATCTTGCGCTTACGGGTATCATCCAGAGCACGGCGCTTGTCCTCAAGCATGAGTGCCTTGTTCACCAGATCAGGAAAGGTTGGGCAGTCACACACAACAAGCGAGTGCTGCAGAGTCTGGTTAAGGCCTTCCATGAAGCGCTCTCTTTTGGCATTATCAGTGCTGACATCTTCAGGAGCATACCTTGAGAGAACACTGAACTTCTGCATGTACTCCTTGACAGTGCTACTTCCTTGCTTCAGGGCTCGGAACTCACGCTTCTTGATGGCCATGATTCCGGTAGGAATGTGGGCCTTGCAGAATTCTGCCTTGAAGTCATTCCAAGTGATGTTTTTCTCAGCATGCATGGCCTTGAATCCATCCCACCAAGCTCTAGCAGTTCCCCCGAGACAGTGAGCAACATATGCCACCTTGTCACGGTCCTCAGTGCATCCGACTAGTTCCAGCAGATCCTCAATGGTGCGGACCCAGTCGTCTGCATCCAGGGGTTCAGCAGTCTCGATGAAGGTGGGTGGCGCATGCTTCTTGAACTCCACCAACGTGGAACGTCCATTGCCGTTTCCCGCCGGCTGGCAATTGAGAGCTTGAGCAATCATCTGGAGGGCTGCAATGTTGGCTTGGCGTTCCTCTCGGAAGGCTTGGAGAAGCTGAGCCATGTCCATGTTTGGAGGTGGTGGAGCTTGTCCTTGGGTTTGGTCCTGACTGGCTCCTGCTCCGGCTTCTTGCTTCTGGGTCGAGGTGCCAGTACGTGTTACAACAGGCATCCTGTTGGAGCGGTCCAGGTCTCATGATTGGGAAAGATGAGGGAGAGCAATATAGATGGGATGCCTAGTAAGGGCGTCGGTATGACACTAATTATTTTCATGCAAGGGCAAAAAGGCAAACACATTCATTAAAATCCAAATGGGTGTTGTAGTCGCTTACAAGTTCCCGAAGGAAGGTACGACGTTCATCAAACACATCAAACCAAACACAACACTACATGGTTTCATATGAACCATTACAAGGACTCGACTTCGCATAGGGGGTACACGACCTATCCTACCGTAGGGGTTACGAACTGGCATATCTGAGTTGCGAATGATGCCTAAGTGGTGGAACGCTCGGTCGCGTAGTCTGGCTCTTCCAGGTCTTCCTCCTCGTCATCAGTAGCATGACTTCCTTCATTGCTCGAAGGGGTGGGGGAGTGGAGGAGCTCGACACGGTGTTGCTTTCCCGGTGGTGTGAAGAGCTTGCGGTAATCCCTTGCGCTCATGCGGTGCTGATGTGGTGGTTCTCCATCCTTTGGGGATCTTCCGCCTCGGTATGCCATTGCGGGCTATCCAGGGGGAGCACCCTCTTTCTTGATCCTATCTGTCTTCCCTTGTGCTTGGCGAAGAAGTGCCTTGGTCTCGTGAAGTTCCTTTCGGAGCTCCATTGATTCCGAGGCCAAGTGTTGTGCCAAGCTATCGGCACAAAGGCTGAAGTAGGTCTGGAATCTGAGGGGAAGTCCTTCCTCCAATGGTGGAGCTGGTGCACTGCTCTCGCTGTCGGTGTCAAAACCGGCGGATCTCGGGTAGGGGGTCCCGAACTGTGCGTCTAGGCCGGATGGTAACAGGAGGCAAGGGACATGAAGTTTACCCAGGTTCGGGCCCTCTCGATGGAGGTAAAACCCTACGTCCTGCTTGATTAATATTGATGATATGGGTAGTACAAGAGTAGATCTACCACGAGATCGGAGAGGCTAAACCCTAGAAGCTAGCCTATGGTATGATTGTTCATGTGTATGTTGTCCTACGGACTAATACCCCTCGGTTTATATAGACACCGGAGAGGGTTAGGGTTACACAAAGTCGGTTACAATGGTAGGAGATCTTCATATCCGTATCGCCAAGCTTGTCTTCCACGCCAAGGAAAGTCCCTTCTGGACACGGGACGGAGTCTTCAATCTTGTATCTTGATAGTCCAGGAGTCCGGCTGAAGGTATAGTCCGGCCATCCGGACACCCCCTAATCCAGGACTCCCTTAGTAGCCCCTGAACCAGGCTTCAATGACGACGTGTCCGGCGCGCAGATTGTCTTCGTCATTGCAAGGCGGGTTCCCCCTCCAAGTACTTCATAGAAGATTTTGAACACAAAGATAGTGTCCGGCTCTGCAAAATAAGTTTCCACATATTGCCATAGAGAGAATAATATTTACACAAATCTAATCTGCTGACGTATTCCGTAGCATGACACACCACGGCCAAGCCTTTATCCGAGTCGTTTCATTATCCCACCTCAGCGCGTCATGCGAGGCGGTTTCCTTGGCACGTCTTGTTAAAGCAGAGATCATGTCCCCTTATTCCAGGATTCTCATCAATACGGGCGTGGGTAACCCAACCGCGCCATTGATTACGACGCTTGGAGATAAGCGAGTTTTACCAGGCTGGTGGGGACATGTAGTTCCGTCCACCCATATAAGGGGATAAGGATCCACCCTTTCACCTATGCCTTCTTCCTCCTTCACCTATCCATTCTTGCGCACTCGAGCTCCAGCGCCCAAGTCCGCACTCCCCACCTCAACCTCCTCCAGCCATGTCCGGAGCGGGAGGCAAGTGGATGGTCTCCTCCGTCACGGGGGGACACATCAAAAAGCTGAGGAAGGCCGGATACCTGTCTAACGACATCGCATACCGGCTTCCCGAAAAGGCGCAGCTCATCCCAACCCCAAGGCCCCATGAGAGGATGGTGTTCCTCCCCCATTTCCTCCGCGGACTAGGCTTCCCTCTCCACCCATTTGTCCGGGGGCTCATGTTCTACTACGGCCTGGATTTCCACGATCTGGCCCCGAACTTCGTCCTTAACATCTTGGCGTTTATCTCGTGTGTGAGGCCTTCCTCCGCATCCGCCCCCATTTCGGCCTATGGCTCAAGACATTCAACGTCAAGCCGAAGGTGGTGCGCGGAAACCAGGCGGAGTGCGGAGGCGCCATGGTGGGCAAGATGGCCAACGTCCTATGGCTCGAGGGCTCGTTTGTGGAGACCCTGAAGGGGTGGCAATCGGGGTGGTTTTACATCACCGAGCCGCGCGACGCCGAATGGGTCGCACCCCTTGTGTTTCGATCCGGACCCCCTACGCGGCTCACCTCCTAGAAGGAGACGGGCCTGTCGTGGGGCAAGAAGGGAGAGCTGACCGGACTCCAAACATGCGTCCAAACCCTGGTGGACAAGAAGCTCAAACTTGTCAACGTAGTCCAGGTTATGCTTATCCGCTTGATCCTCCCGTGTCAACAACGGGTTTTCAACCAGTGGGAGTTCGACCCGGCACGGCACCAAACTATGAGCAGGCTCTTCGACACGACATACGAAGATGCCTGGAAGGTGCTTTTCAAGGGCGCCGAGGCTCCCGCATCCGCTACCGAGGATCGCAGATTCAGTGCACAGCGTCACGCTCTCGCGGTAAGCTGTTTTTTTCCCTTTTACAGGGTATCAGTTTTTCATAGTTTGACTCCATGCAGGATCTAAGCTCCCTTACCTTTGACAGGATTGGCAGGTGACATCCGGACATATCAACTGTCTGGCTCCTTTGCCCGAAGGCCCAACGGACGCTCGCTTGGCGAAGCTGCTGGTTCCGGCACCCTATGTGGTGCCGGAGAAGAAGGCTGAAAAAAAGGCCGCAGGGACTCGAAAGAGTGCCCGGCGCCAGGAGGTGTCGGACCCATCATCCGATGGTTCCGAGGCGCATTCCTCCCGTGAAGACGAGGAGGAAGAAGAAGAAACCTCTCCCCTTCCAGCGGGAGGAGAGAAGAAAAGGAAGGCCGCCCTCTCTGGGGAGGCCGGAGGGTCCAAGAAGGGGAATACCCTTCCTCCGGACTACTCCACCAAAGCTGACGACGGCGGAGAGGAGTGGCAGCCCAGGGCCAAGCCCCTGGCAAAATCGTAAGTATCTAGATACCAGAGTAATTCATAGTATTTGTTTATTGCACAGCTTTCCCTTACGTCGAATATGTTTATGCAGCCCACCCAAAGACCGGCTCGACGCGTCGTCGAGCGGCTCACTGGACTCGTCGGATGTGAACTCGCTTCCGACGGCTTCCTCCCCCCGCCCTACGGACGACACCGAAGTGTTGTCCCAACAGGTTCCATGCCAGGAGGAGGTGGTCTTGGAGGCGCCGCAAGGTGACCTCCCGAACTCCAGGAGTAAAGGGGATGAAACCCCCAGGGCTCCAAGTCTGGCTCTAGGCCGGACACCGCTCCGGAACCTTCAAAGGTTCCAGAGTCCGGTGGGGCACCTCCTTCCAAGAGGAGTAAGTCCACCGTGCCGGTGGCCCCCGTCCAATCGGAGGCACCGGACAATATGTTGGAGGCGCTCCAAGGCGCCTCCGTCGACGAGGAGCACCGCACTATTATGAGTGCGGTGGTCCAGAAGGTTCAGTCCGCCAAGAGCGGACTGACTGAAGCTTTTACTAGCCTTTTAACAGGCTTTGAGGTAAGTAAAGAATGTGTAAATAATATTACCGCATAGACAGTAGCCCCTGATGCTCTGTTTGGTGTTCGGGAAGAAAAGCCGAATAGAGGATCAAATAAAATTTGCAGGAGTCTAACAAAAATGAGTCAATATGCATATGCAGGCTTCTCTGCTTGCATCCGCCGCACTGACTATGGAAGTGGACACGCTGAAGCAGAACCTCGAGCGGTCCGAGCAAGAGCTCGGGCGTGCCAAGAAGCAGCTCGAGGACAATGAAGGTAAGAAATACCTTGTTTTTTTAAATATATATAAAAAGGTGCAATTGCAAAGAATGACAGGATTATCGTGGCTATTGTAGGGGCCACGTCTAAAGTGGCGACCCTTAAGCAAGCGCTGGTCGAGGCCAAGAAGAGGGCAGCCTCGGAGCGCACCGAGCGGGAGAAGTATGAGGCCGAGGTTGGCAAGGTGTGGCAAGAGCTCCAGGCTCTCATGGAGAAAAATGAGAGTTTGGAGCTTGACGCAAAGACGTGAGCGTCCGAGCTCGCGGTGGCTATTGAAAATGCCAAGTCTGCCAAGGCCGAATCCGAGAAGACCCTCCAGGAGTTGGATGAGGTGAAGAAGATAGCGGCGGGTAAGGCATTCTTTATGCAAAGCAAACACATAAATGTGAGTTACTTGTTACTTACCCGAATCCGGAACTCTCCAAGAGCGTTCGCAGATCTTCCCCAGAGTGTGTCCGATGCCGCCGCATTCTATCGAGCCGAGGAGGGCAGCTCGACAGAGAAGGTGTTCTGGTCTCAGTATGCTGAGGCCGGACACCCCGTGCCCCTGAGCGACCAGCTGAAGCAACTGGTCGAGCTCCACAAGGCGGCCGAACAGGCCATGAAGGGCCTCATTGTTCGGCTGTGTCCTGGAGGGGCTCTGCCTGGGAGCTATTTCGGGCTATTGCAACGGCTGGTGGAGGCCTGTCCAAGGCTCGAAGTCATCAAGCGCTCCGTCTGCATTGAAGGTGCTCGTAGGGCGCTTGCCCGTGCTAAGGTGCACTGGGGCAAGCTGGATGCTGAGAATCTTGTGAAGGACGGGCCACCGCCGGGGAAAGAGCATCGCAAGCCCGAGAATTACTGTAAGGATGTTCTGAAGGGTGCCTGCCTTGTGGTGGATGAATGTTCTAGGGATGTAATTTTTGAGTGAAACTTGCTCGTTTTGTCCTGTGCGCTGAAAACTTGTTCATATGCGCTAAGCAATTCTATTGGAATTTAAAATATTACCTTCTGTGCAGTTGTTTACCAATTCTGAGAGATGGCGAGTCGTCGGCTTCTGCCCCCGTGCCGCTAGTGCTGGGGTGTTCGGGGATAAACCTGAGCGCTCTTTTTCCCATGTTTGGGTCCTTCGAGGGAGGCGCTCAGCCCAACGAACAAGGCAATTGGACTATAATGCGTGAACACTCTCACTTAGCCATAGAATTCTATAATTTTAAATTTCAGCAAAGCCCCTGGTATTCGGAAGACCGAGTTCGGGGCGCTATCCACGCCTTGGCCGGACAGAGCCGGCTCCTCGCCCTAAGCGGCATAAGTCTTTAGGGACCCGAAAAACCTCTCGAACAGCGACCAACTCTCACTTCATCATCACAGTTAGTTTTAACTTTCTCCACTGAGGTGCTCGACCCAGCTCAACTGGGACACAATCACAGTGGTTCTCCTAGTGCTACCTTAGCCGATATAGCGGAACGTAAGGCACCAAAACATAGGAGCCGGGCAAACCCAACTATTGACACAAGACATGATTCGGAGCCGATGCATATAATGCTATAAGTTTGGGGTGCCGCACTTGTTAAAGTGTTTGGACTTCTCACACCATATTGAGGGGTACTAAAGCCCCTGGCGTATTTTGGCCGTACCAACGTGTACGGGTGCAACATGTCGTTAAGGAACATATGTAAAGAAAAAAAGGTAATGCAAAAACAGACGAAAGCTATGCATTGTTTATTAAAAAGGGCTGCGATCAAAGCAGAACGATACAAATAATGCGATAAGTGGAAGGTTGGACTAGTTAACATGTCCGTTCCAGGGGCAAGCTGCGGAATAGTATGCGGCGCAGGTATACTGCTCGTGATAGAGACCACCTGGGAGTTCTGTAATGCAGCGTGGCTTGTCTGCTTCCCTGGTTCTTGCATCGTTTGTGCGGCAATTGAACTGCCGAATAGGCCTTCTGAAGGATGGAGTCCTGAAAATAAGAGAAAATTAAAAAATCGGCAGCCCCTAGTACGGTTTAAGCCGTGTTTTGGGTTTGCCGTGATGGTGCCCCTCCCCCTGTACCCATGGTATCTCTAGAGGGTAGTTATGTACGTGAAGTACTAGCGTCGCCTTTTTGCGAGGGTTGGGTTGGGGCCGCATTGCTACGCCTGCTCGGATCGTGCTAGGCGGTCTTGTTGTAGGTTACTCCGGGCGCGCTTGACGGTGTCCGGTCGTTTATTGGCCGGACAGGAGAACTGCCTGGAGAGGCTGCTTTGCACTTCTGCTGCAAGGGCCGCCGTGTGCTCCTCCGTTCGGAGGGAGCGTTCGGTTTTTCGATTGACCGTAGTTACTCCTCGAGGGCCTGGCATCTTGAGCTTAAGGTATGCGTAGTGTGGTACCGCATTAAACTTAGCGAATGCGGTTCGCCCGAGCAGTGCGTGATAGCCACTGCGAAACGGGACTATGTTGAATATTAGCTCCTCGCTTCGGAAATTATCCGGAGATCTGAAGACCACTTCAAGTGTGACTGAGCCTGTATAGTTGGCCTCTACACCTGGTATTACGCCCTTAAAGGTCGTTTTGGTAGGCTTAATCCTCGAGGGATCTATGCCCATTTTCCACACTGTATCCTGGTAAAGCAGGTTCAGGCTGCTGCCGCCATCCATAAGGATTCTAGTGAGATGAAATCCATCAATAATTGGGTCTAAAACCAATGCGGCGAATCCACCATGACGGGTGCTAGTGGGATGGTCCCTTCGATCAAAGGTGATCGGGCAGGAGGACCATGGGTTGAACTTTGGGGCGACTGGCTCTACCGCGTATACGTCCCTTAACGCGCGCTTCTGCTCCCTTTTGGGGACGTGGGTTGCGTATATCATGTTCATCGTCCGCACTTGTGGGGGAAAACCCTTCTGTCCACTGTTGTTCGGCGGCCGGGGCTCCTCGTCGTCGTCGCTATGCAGCCCCTTGTCTTCATTTTCGGCATTTAGCTTGCCTGCCTGCTTGAACACCCAACAATCCCTGTTGGTGTGATTGGCCGGCTTTTCGGGGGTGCCATGTATCTGGCACAAGCGGTCGAGTATTCGGTCCAAACTGGACGGGCCCCTAGGATTCCTTTTGAATGGCTTTTTCCACTGACCGGATTTAGAGCCTCTGAATCCGGCATTAACTGCCATATCCTCAGCGTTGTCGCCATTAATGCGGCGCTTCTGCTTGTTGCGACGCGACCTGCCAATCCTGTCTCTCGTGTCCGAATTACCAGGGTTCTTGGTCATATTGTTGCTACGAGCAAGCCAGCTGTCTTCTCCCGTGCAAAAGCGGGTCATGAGTGTCGTGAGTGCTGCCATAGATTTCGGCTTTTCCTGTCCAAGGTGCTGGGCTAGCCACTCATCACGGATATTGTGCTTGAAGGCTTCTAGGGCCTCAGCATCCGGAAAGTCAACTATTTGATTTTTCTTTGTTAGGAACCGTGTCCAGAATTTCCTGGCTGATTCCTCTGGCTGCTGAATTACGTGACTTAGGTCATCGGCGTCTGGGGGTCGCACATAAGTGCCCTGGAAATTGTGGAGGAATGCGGCTTCCAGGTCCTCCCAACAGCTGATTGATCCTGTTGGCAAGTTGTTAAGCCAATGCCGAGCTGGTCCTTTAAGCTTGAGTGCGAGGTATTTGATGGCGTGGAAATCATCGCCGCGGGCCATGTGGATATGAATGAGATAATACTCGATCCATACCGCAGGATCTGTTGTGCCATCATATGATTCGATGTTTACGGGTTTGAAACCCTCGGGGATTTGATGATCCATTATTTCGTCTGTAAAGCATAGTGGGTGTGCGGCGCCTTGGTACTGGGCTATATCATGACGTAGCTCCAATGAGCCTTGTCTACTGTGTTCGGCCCTGCCGAATTTGTGGCCGGCGTGACGGTTACCGTCTCGGGCCATGGCGCGCCCACGCGATCCGTAGATCGATATTGTTTTCCTTGCCTTGTCCTACAACATGTCTCGTAAGTCCGGCGCATATTCTCGTGCCTTGGTACGGGGTGCGGCTTGAGTGGAGGGCCGAGAGGCCTCTCTGTCGCGGCCACGAGGTGGCCGGTCGGCCGCATCAAATGCTTCCTCCTCTAATCGGGGTAGCAACCTGCACTTTGTGTAGCTCTTGGAGGGGCGTTCGAGTTTATGCTCTTCGGCCGCAAGGACTTCAGTCCATCTGTCGACTAGCAAATCTTGATCAGCTCTAAGCTGTTGCTGTTTTTCTTGAGGCTTCTTGCCGTGGCCATAAGCCTGCGTTGAAAACGCTCTTGCTCGACGGGATCCTCTGGCACGACGAATTTGTCGTCATCGAGGCTTGCCTCGTCTTCGGAGGGAGGCATATAATTATCGTCCTCGACCTCTCTGTCTGCCGCTCTCTCATGAGGGCTGGTTTCTCCATCCTCCTGTGCTAAATCTTGCTGGAGGGGGTTTTCTTCGGCACTTTCCGGAGTATTATTATCTCCCGTGCTGGAATCACCGTATTTGTTTTGGCGGGATTTTGAGCGGCGCCGCTGACGCCGGCGCTTAGGCTGTTTCTTGGAGGGGTCATCCTCCGCTGTTCCATCGCCATCTCCCTCTTTTGAGGTGTACACCATGTATATGTCATATGACGAGGTGGCTTTCCAGGGCCTAGTAGGCGCTGGTTCTTCATTATCTCCTTCATCGGCGTCCATACCGTCGATGTCTTCGGAGTCGAAGTCGAGCATGTCGGTTAAGTCGTCGACAGTGGCTACAAAGTGGGTGGTGGGTGGGCTTTGAATTTCTTTATCGTCCGTACCCCAACCTTGCTGACCGTAGTCCGGCCAGGGCTCTCGTGATAAAGAGAGAGACTTCAGTGACTTCAGGATATCGCCGAAAGGCAAGTGCTGAAAGATGTCCGCGGGAGTGAACTCCATGATCGGCGCCCAATCGGATTCGATCGGCAGGGGCGCGGAGGGTTCGGAGTCCGGAGAGGAGTCCGGCTCCTTGGAGTCATGAGTCTCGCAGAGTACGGGGCTGGTGTTTGGCTCAATCACCGTTGGGGTCGCAGCCCCCGAGGTGGCGTCCAACCGCCCATCCTCGATCGGCACAGTTGGCTCCGAATTGAGGGTCGGAGCCGATGCGGGTGCGGCCTCCAGGGAACTGTTCGGCGGCAGAGCTAGATCATGCTCGTCGTGACAGTGCGGCGCGCTCGGCAGTGGCTCGAATCCGTCGAAGATCAAGTCCCCGCGGATGTCATCCGTGTAGTTTAAACTTCCAAATCTGACCTGACGGCCAGGGGCGTAGCTTTCGATCTGCTCCAGACGGCCGACCGAATCGGCCTGTAGTGCGAAGCCGCCGAAGACGAAGATCTATCCGGGGAGGAAGGTCTCACCCTGGACTGCATCGCTATTGATGATCGTAGGAGCCATCGAGCCTGACGGCGACGACATAGAGGAACTTTCAATGAAAGCACCAATGTCGGTGTCAAAACCGGCGGATCTCGGGTAGGGGGTCCTGAACTGTGCAACTAGGCTGGATGGTAACAGGAGGCAAGGGACACGATGTTTACCCAGGTTCGGGCCCTCTCGATGGAGGTAAAACCCTACGTCCTGCTTGATTAATATTGATGATATGGGTAGTACAAGATCGGAGAGGCTAAACCCTAGAAGCTAGCCTATGGTATGATTGTTGATGTGTATGTTGTCCTACGGACTAAAACCCCCCCAGTTTATATAGACACCGGAGAGGGTTAGGGTTACACAAAGTCGGTTACAATGGTAGATCTTCATATCCGTATCGCCAAGCTTGCCTTCCACGCCAAGGAGTCTACAATCTTTTATCTTCACAGTCCAGGAGTCCGGCAGAAGGTATAGTCCGGCCATCCGGACACCCCCTTATCCAGGACTCCCTCACTCGTCCTCACCCTCCTTCCGATAAGGCAGGAAGCGGGTTGCTAATTCGTCTGCCATCTCGGGAAGAAGGTCTCGAAGGCGTGTGAGTGCCTTGAGGGTGGCCGTCTCGACGGCAAGAACCAGGGTTGCCATCTGGGGTCCCTAGAAGAACCAGCTTGTTGGAGAGTCATTAGCCTACACGATCACTTCCACGTGATACTCCGTCTCGGTGTCATTGATCCAATGCTCATGGTAGGTGAGAATGGGGGCACGGTGAAACTTGCACTTCTTGAGGCTATCCTCGAGAAGTACGGGGATTCCGGTGGTCAAGAAGTCTTCGGGTATGGTAGCCATCTACAAATGTGGAATGGGAGAGGTCAATATGGAATTATATCTTGGGTTTGGTAAGCTTAGAAAAGAAGAGGAGTATAGAGGGTTTTTGCAAAGAGGGTTTTATCCTAACTAACGCCCATGCTAACTAAGGGTTCCTACAGTCAGGATGGCTCTGATACCAGCTCTGTGGAGACCCCGACTTCATAAGTCGTGATCACCGAATGCACGTGTACAGTGATCCCAGAGATCAATGCTCACTGAACACACAGAAGCTGAATAACAAGAGTCTTACATCCATACATACTGTCTTACATGGATTATGACCATTATGGTCAAGTCTTACATAGATAAAGCCTCAAGGACTAAATACCAAATAAACTTAAGCAGCGGAAATCTTCGTTGATAAGTAGAACCCATGCCATCTGCCTTAACCCTACAGGCATTCTGACTGGGAAACGTCCTAGTTCGCATGTTCGTCACCAAAGAACTGTTCATCGAACTCCTGTTCTTCCAATGCCTGGCCAATTAAATAACCAGTGGCAAGCCAATGAGTACTTTGAATGTACTCGCAAGCAACCCATGATTGGAACAAGGCACAATAATGCAATGATATAGCACTAAGTAGGTGGTTTGCAGAAAGCTAGTTTTCAGTGCAATGACATGATCTATCAGCATGTAAAGTATGCATCATGGGAGTACAGATATCCGTATGGACAAGTTGCAGATATCAACATAAGCAGAGTTGGACACCAATCCCACTTGATCATCGTGTCAAGCCATCTGGCTTAACCTAAATAGTTTTATCAACACACACGCACACGTGGTTTGTAAAACTCTGGACGTAGTTTAAGCAGCACTGCCCAACTGTCCTTGACCGTGGACACGTCTATTCGAATAGTTTTACACTCTGCAGGGGTTGCACACTTTACCCATAAGATCTGGGGAACTTCCGTGTCATCCACGACCCGCGGTACCTCAAGTACCCGGGGTAAGCACCCGATCACTATCTTTCCCTAGACGACACTAACATAGAGTCCACTCGATTGGTAGTAACCCCCGTGCCCAACATTCACATCTTAAATTTGTGGAGGCTCGCTCCCATATTCATCACATACCACAAGAACGGGGTACCAACAGTGTGCCCGGTGCCCTGTGAAAACAGTCATGGCCGCCCTACCTGGCACGACCCCGTCCCGAGAGAGCGCAACAATGACTCTCCCGTAACTAGTAATGCGGGCTCCAAGCTAGTATCGGCCTAGGTAATCAATAATGCCCTTTCCCATATAAGGGTAGAGTGGTTGCGCATGTAAGGTTGGGACAGTCAACAAATCTTAAATCTAATCCGTTTTCAAAAACAACACACACACTTGCCTCGTTACACCACTTCGTCATCAGGTGGTTACCCATCTCATTATCTCCCTCGGGCATAAGTGGCACCCGACAGGGTTTTCAAAAAAAAGTCTTTTGAAAATACTTTGTCTCCATCACCATGCATGTACCCGTCCCATTAGCGTAGCATCTACTTTAGCATCTTATCTACTCCCACCTGCATAACCCTCATAGGAAGGTAGGGTCATGCACAATGCAAGTATCAACAAGGAGAAAATGAGGGCAACCCACCAAAGTGGCTACCATCTCATCATGATTCCGATGCAACAATAATAAGGTGCTATATGAAATGCATAAAAAGGGTTTCATAGACATGGTCAAAGGGCTGCTTGCCTGGCTCAACAAAGTCTTTTGGGTCTTCAAAGTCTTCTGTTCCAACTCCTTCGTCAGCAACGCAATCTATCGTCGCAAATAATAACGAGAAAAATAAGGCAATAATAAAACAGAAAAACCAAAGTTCTCAGAAAAATGTCAACTCATTTTTGTTAAATACTAGGGTGAAAACTAAGAAGGGGAAAATTCCTAGTTTTGGACTTGGAGTACCACAATAGATGAGATGGATTTTTAGAGCGGTTTAAATATATTCAAATTTGAATTTGAATATGAAGAGTACATAAAATTTGATTGGACATGAATGAAAGTTATACCATTAAATAGGTGGGATTTTTACAAGAATTTAGGAACTAGAATTATTGCATTTGGATTACTATTTAGTCCAGAGGAATTTTTGGAAAAGTGACAGAAAAAGAAAAGGAAAAAGGGCTCTATGCCTGCTGGGCCAGAACAGCCGCAGGGCAGCAGGCCCAGCCAGAGAGGCGGCCTAGTGCACTGGTGCACGCGCGCGCGCCAGGTTTAAACCTGAGAGGCGGGGCCCAGGCGTCAGCGAGAGAGAGTAGGGTGATGGAGAGGAGAGGCTGACAGGCGGGGCCTGCCTGTCATCCCTAACCCCACGACAGAGGGCCGGCAAGCTCATCGGCATCGATGTAGGGCACGGCGAGGTCGGGTGAGGGTACGGATGGACTCAGCGTCGAGTCGCCATTTGCGGGGGTGGCCTGGTTTGCTGGCGACGAGGTCTCGCGGTGGAGGAGCTTCGGGCGTCGTCGGTTCCGGCCGTTTCCGGCTGCGAAAGAAGAGGGGAGAAAGGGGAAATGATCAAGGGTGCTCGGGGGTTCCCGATCGAGGCAAAGGAGGAGCGGGGGAGGCATGTACCTCGCGAACTTAGGCGAGCCGAAGCGGCGGAGCTCGATCTCGATCTCGAGCTCGGGTGGCTCTGGAGAGGAACTGTGGTGCATGGGGATGATTCGGTGGTGCAGAGAGCGAGTGGTGATGACAGGAGAGCTCGGGGAGACCCGTAAATAGGCGGGCGATGGTCCACCGAGGACCCGTGCACCGGCGATCCTGCTGCGGTTGCTACGGGTCATGGGGGTGCGCGTGGGCGTGTCTGGGGTGCTTTCGGGGTTGGTCTAGGGCGAGGGGAGAGAAGATAGGGAAAGCAGGGGGGCCAGGGCACCGCGTGTGCGAGCGCACTCACTAGGGCGCTCAGGCGGCCGGCACGCGTGCGAGCTGGGGCGAGAGGAGTGAGAAGGAGGAGGGGGACAGAGGCGTGGCGTGACGCAGACGTCGAGGCGCATCGTCGGACGCGCTGGGGAGGCCCGAGGTGGCCGGGAGTGGTTGGCAGGGGGCGGCTACAGTGCCTGGTCGCACGGTAGCGCGCTCTGGAGCGTGCAAATGGCATGCCATGGCATTTTTTTTGGCCAGGTAGGCGCAGCCAAAAATGTCTGGTGGCTCTAGGGTGTAGTAAATAAAGGGGGAGGGGCTTTGGATGCCCTGTGTGACAACTGGAGTGAGGAGGGAGGTTGAGGGAGAGGAAATGGGTTGTCCAGAGAGAGATAGTGGGGTTTTACCCCTCCAATAATTGAGCTGTGGATTTGCCATTGTTACTAGAGCTGCAAGGGGACTAGGAGGGGCTGTGGTAAAACTTTGAGCCCATGGAGATTAGTGGAAGAGGTCAAAAAAGGCATTTTGGAAAAGTGTCAAAAGGCTTTTGATAATGGTTTGGGCAAGTAGATGATTTCCATTTGCCATGAGAGTCCACATCGTGAAATGACACATATAATTAGGGCCTTCCACCAATTTGGAGCTTATTTGGGCAAAGTTTCCAATGGAACTTTTGTAAACCCTAGAAATTTGCAGAAATGAACTTGTGTAGGTCTAGTTGATCAAATCACTTGCCCTTGATGCACCACTTGGTTTAGTGGCCTCATTTGGTCATGTGAACATGCTCACAAAAGTTGGGGTCAAGGAGAGAAAGTTGGTAGTACAAAGTTGTTCAAATTTGATTCTGGTCAGAGAGGGTTTTGGGGCATTTTGGTGAACCAAAATGACCTTGATTGATATGAGGCTTTGCAAGGTGATCACAATATGCATTTGTGAGTTGCTGGATTTTCCTTGGATTTTTAGGAAAATATTTCCTGTAGAAATATTTCAAATCTTTGAAATGGGCAGAAATGGTTTTGGGAGGTTTTGTCCAATACTTTGAACAGGACCATGTGTTGAAACTCTTATATACGGAAAATATATGTCCACTGAGTTTCCCTGATTTTTTTCAAATATTTTTGAAATAATAAAATATTTGTTTCCTATTAAAGACCATTTCTGGACTTAAGAAAAAGCTTTTAAATAAAATAGGAAAATAACTTTTAAAATTATATTTTTGTGGTTTATGGGAATCCTATATCTAATAGGTTTCAAATATACTCCTTGAAATTTTTTTCATACCCCAAAGCAAGTACTTGCAGTGCAAACCTCAATTCAGGGGTTTTCGGGAAACTAATTTTTGAAAATACTATTTGGCCAAATTATTTTTGTAAGAAAATACTATATTGCAATATACACATGGCATGATCATTGGGCAGAAGTTTGGGCAGGGAGGTGAAGTATGTAAGGTGGAGTAGTTGACTTTAAAGAGCACATGAAAATCACAGAGAGAAAACCAACTCCAAAATAAAAAAGCCAAATAATGCAAAAGTTTTTGTTGGTCCAAATCTTTATGCTTTATTAATGCAAATGAAATGTTACAAAATGCAGGGTGTGACAGAGCAGGCCGGATGCAAACCGGGCCGTAGTTAGGGCCAACTATATGACGGGCTTTTAACAGGCCGAAATTAATATAGGGCTGAAATGTTAAACGGGCCCTTAACAGGCTGAAACTAATATCAGTCCGAATTAATAAATGGTCCTTTAGCAAGTGGGCCCAAAAGCATAGCGTCCAGTTGACGGGCCGAATCTGATATGGGCTATAATTTAGCCCAAAGCCTCTTAAAGGGCCGGAGCTGATCTAGGCCGTAATTTGGCCCAGAATGTGGTAGGCTTTTAACGGGCCGGATCTCATATGGGCCATAATTAGGCCCGGAACGTGGCAGCCAGTTAATGGGCCGACCAACTAGGGTCCTCAAAATCTTGTGGGCCTACAGCTGGGCCGACCCATTAATGTCGGCGGAATCTCATGGGCCTTTAGCTGGGCCGTCCCATTATGGTCCACAAAAATCTTGTGGGCCTTCACCTGGGTCGGCCCATTATGCCCCGCAAAAATCTTGTGGGCCTTTAACTGGGTCGGCCCATTATGGCTCATAAAATCTTGTGGGCCTTTAGCTGGGCTGACCCATTGTGGTTGCAAAATCTTGTGGGTCTTTAGTTGGGCTGGCCCATTTAAACTTTATGGGCCACTTTTGGGCCAGTCCACGTGTTAACACATCATAGGCGCATCTCGCCCATTGGATGAGTGACACTTGTGCCAACGCGGAGCTGACATGTGTTTCCTCGAGCCAATGATGATTTTACATGTGGAAAATCCCCTTGGTCTGGGCTGTTAACGGGTTATCGGATCCAAAACCAGACCCGATAGCTTAATGGCGTTCCGTTATGGTGGATGCCACGTGTTGGTCACCCTTGACAAAAGCACTTCTGTGATGTGCGATTTATCATCATGGAAGTGGACATTTCTGTGATGATAATTTTGGTAATGTCATGGAACACTTATACGACAACGCAGGTTTGACTATCTTGATTATGTCATAAATTTTTCATGGATGTACATGCATGACAGAAAACGTGACCTACTGTGACAAACACTCACGCCCGATCCGGCAGGTACTCCTAGCCCTGCGCTAGAGCGTCGGCGACTGACTGGGTCGTTAGGAGCTGTGGCATGACCGGCTGATCAGTCGGTGAAGCAGAACCCGGCAAACAAGAAAAGACCAAGAGTTAAGAAGCATACCACAGGCGGCGGGAGTGCGCGGGAATACGGCCGCTTGCCGAACTGCCACCCTGATTCCAAGAGTTTGCAGTTCGCGATCTCGTTCACCAGGCAGGTCACCTCCATGGCCGGCATTTCCTTGGTGGACATTTGGCACGGGTCCGAATGCCCGCTCATCCGGCTGATCAGACGAGGCCGTCCTTGAAGTGGGAGAACCCGGCGCATCACGAAGGCAGTCAGTAGATCGGAGGCTTTGAGGCCCTCCAAGTCCGTCATCACCTTGAGCCGGGCAACGGCGGCGGCGGAGGCGGCCGACAACGTCTTCGGCTTAAAGGCCCAGTTGGTGCGGGGCTCAGCCAGCGGGCCGTCTTCGTAGGCGGGCAGGTTGATGAAGTCGATCGCCGGGTTGACGTTCTTGACGTAGAAATACGACTTTTGCCATAACTTGACCGATTTGGGTCAAGGTGATGGACGAGAAGCTGTTCCCGGCACCCGGGCGCCGCACCGCGATGAAGGTGCCGCACTGAGTCACCTCGTTCTTGGCGAAGATGCCGAGTTTGGTGTAGAAAAACTCTCGCCAGAGCTCGAGAGTAGGGAGAACACCTAGGTAGCGTTCATAGAACGTGACGAAGGCCGATAGCAGCACCACCGTGTTCGGCGTGGGGTGGTGCGGCTGAAGGTGGTAAAATTGGAGGAAAGAATGGAGGAAGCCACTCGCCAGCAGGCCGAAGCCCCGGAGGAAGTGTGAATGAAAAATGAAGTGCTCACCTTCCTCGGGTGCCGGCGAAATCTCCTTCGCGGGCGGAATGCACGCCCAGACGTGGCCTTCACCGGGCAGCCGCCACGTGTTGCGGAGCAAGGTGATGTGGTCTTCGATAACATTCGAGCCATCCCAGTCGCCAGCTCGCTCTCGCGCCATGAAGGCTTAGGTCCGACGAGGCAACGGCGCGGCGGAGAGGCCGGGCTTGGCGATGACGGGCCGCAGCAGCACTTCGGCAAGTTGCGGGAATGTGGCAGCGGCGGAAAGGAAGAAGAGGAAGAAGGTGGCGAAGGGGGGTAGGGCGCGCGTGCTAGTGCCGTTCCCCTCCTCGCCCCTACTTATAGTCCCTGGCTGCAAAGCCGAGGGGAAGGGGCATGGGGATCGTGGTATCAATTGTGCCCACGTCCTCACGACCCCGCGTTAAAACGCAATAATGGCGCAAAGTTAGCGCGTCAAGGAATCCCATCCTTTTTCCTCGACCGCAGCGGATCTGCAAGCGTGCCGACGCCCGGTAGTGGTGGGCCCCATTATCGGTGTCAAAACCGGCGGATCTCGGGTAGGGGGTCCCGAACTGTGGGTCTAGGCCAGATGGTAACAGGAGGCAAGGGACACGAAGTTTTACCCAGATTCGGGCCCTCTCGATGGAGGTAAAACCCTACGTCCTGCTTGATTAGTATTGATGATATGGGTAGTACAAGAGTAGACCTACCATGAGATCGGAGAGGCTAAACCCTAGAAGCTAGCCTATGGTATGATTGTTGTTGTGTATGTTCTATCGACTAGCCTGGCCCTGGTTTATATAATGCACCAGAGGCCTAGGTTAACAAGAGTCCTAGCCGAATACGCCGGTGGGGAGAAGTCCTTGTCTTGATCGCCAAGTCTTGTGGAAACTTCCTTGTATGCGGCAGTTGTCCGAACTGGCCCATGAGTATACGGCCACGGGGGTCCTCGGCCCAATCTATCAGATCGGGAGATGACGTGTTGAGTACCCCCTAGTCCAGGACACCGTCAGTAGCCCCCTGAACCGGTCTTCAATTAGGGATGCTCCTCGATTCTTCCGAACTGTTCTTCACCTTCGGTCGTCGGTCTTGAAAACTGGTTCAACAAATCTTCTCATCTTCGATCTTGAGGATCGCCGAAATGCATTCGACGAGTTTATACGCCGGGTATCCGAGGAGCCCCTTTAAGTTTCCGGCCTTTATCAATGCCTTATTATTTTTATGCCACACCTCGGGTTTGAAGTTGTTCCCGGGAGGCAGTGTTCTCTTGCGTCCGAGCTGTAACGCCGGACTGTATTCAAGGTATCTTTTGCAGCCGAGCACCAATGTCGGACCGCTTCCCAGCTCTAACGCCGGAATGTATCCGAGCTCCAACGCCGGACTATATCCGAGCTCCAATGCCGGACTATATCCGAGGTGTCATATCACCTTGGTTCAAAAAAGTTTGAAGGAGTTTAGCCGAGCTTAATGCCGGAAATGCCCTCTATGGAGCCAGCCACTAGCGCCCGAGCTTTATGCCGGACTGCTTCCGAGGTGGTGCACCACCCTGAATATGGGCCGATTTTTGTGAATATTTTTTATTGGTGCAATTTATTCTCTACCGAGATATATAGCCAGTAGCCCTCAAGGTGTGTATCGGTCTAAAACCCGAGATGCACCTGAAGGATGATGTAAGACCACTGATCCTAGTAGCCGCTGAGACTCAGGTTGATTTGCAAAATCGGCCTGAGGATCAAGTCCAAGCTCGGCAGAATACTTTGGGACACTAAAAGCAGCGTGCTCAGTCCTCGAGACTCAGGTTGGGTGCGGCCGACCAAACCTGAGGATCAAAATCTCCTCGGAAACTATATTGCACATAAAATTTTCTGCATTGGACAAGCAATGCAGTAGCCCCCAAGACAGTGGTCGGGTGGCAACACCAGATCAGGGGATCGATGTGCCCCTTTAATATTTGTATAATAATAAACCCGAAGCCCAGTATCCCCCGAGCCTTAGTGCGGGCACGGGTGGCCGAATTAAGGATCAATATCCATAATAAAATCACAAATTATGTGTAATGACTCTATGTATCCAAGTACTTTACGTCATTAATTCTCAGATCTGCATTGCACAAAACTTTGTTGACCGACCATCGGCTTCCACCTCCTCGGCCAGTAGCCGAGGAGTGTTTGTCCTACTTTATAAAACCTTTATGAGGGCAAAGATTTACAACAAACAAGGCAATCTGGCCATACGGTTTTATAAACAAAGGTACGCAGAGAGTTATATTACTGTTTAACCGAAGAAATGTCTTCCAAAGAAAATAGTCCCGCTATCGGTTCCTTTCTTTGTGTTGTCATGCTAAGCATGATCATTAAACCTCAGCTCTAATGTGAGAGCAAAATATCGAGGATTTAGTTTGGGAGGCCAGTTAATAGCCCCCGGTAGTGTTCGGCGACAGTCGGGGTCAAGCCATAAACACTTCGGCATGTGATATGAACGACCCGTCATTTAACATAGTCATCGGATCACTGACCAGTTTACGCTTATTGTGACAGTCAGTTTTCGGCTTTCTCCACTCAGGTGCTTAACCATGTGAGCTGGAAGCACAATCGCAGTGGTTCTCCCTTTGCACGCCTAGCCGAACAAAACGGAACGTAGGAAGCAAGTGCATGAGCCGGGCAACCCAACTATTGATCGAAGACACAATTCGAAACCGATGCATATATAGCAATATCTGAGAATGTTTTCGCCGAATCCCTAAAGGTGTCGGGCGTTGCACTGCGAGACTAATGCTGGAAAAGCACAAATAGTTTAAAAGTGCCAAAAAGCTTGGAAAACCAAGAAACGTCAGTAAAAACATGACGTCCGAACAAGATCAAGTGTTCGGTGCCAATCCGAAAATTGGTCTTAGAAAAAAGAAGTGCTTCTGTCGTGCTTTAACATGATACATCCTATCTCAAGACTTCGAGCGGGTCAGCCTACGGCTTCAACCTCCTATCCCGAGGGCGGAGTACTTCTCCTTAGGCCAGTTTAGCAAACTAAACTCTAGCGGCTTTAAGAGAGAAATTAGGCTCCTCGGCTAGTGACCGCACACTCGCGTCGAAAAAAGGAGTGATAAATAATAATAATAAAACTTTGCAACGACTAAGAAGAGGAACACTTATTATAAAATGGCTCAAATAAACTTAAGAGCCCCCAAGTGACTTGGGTAGAAGAATGATTGCATGTACCGAAGTACTTATATCATATCTATGTTCAACCGAACTTTAAACGCGACTTAACCGACCTTCGGCTTCTCCCTCTTTGGTCAAGGACCGAAAAGTGTTATGTACTCCATCGGCCGAGAATATCGACGGTGTTTCCAATAACCAGGCAATCAGGCCATAAGGCTGTAACAGACAAAGCGCGCTCAGGGAACTTATGCTATATTAGTGCGAAGTGTAAGAAGCATCTTCGAAGAAAGTAGTACCCCCACCGATACCTTTCTTCGGTGCTCATTTTTATTATGAGACTTGTGCAATAGATTTTTTGTACTCATGAGTTCCGTTGTGTGCCGACCATCATTGAAAACTATAAGAGCGCTAGCTTTCGGCTTCAACCAGTCTGAGGTCCGGCTCGGTGACCCGATCGTGACAATCGCAGAGGTGCTCCCTTTACTCCCTAGCCGAACAATCGAGAACGTAGGGGTAAACACAAGAGCGAGGCAACCCAGCTTGCAAATCGCTTAAGTCAACATGATGCATATTGTGGCGTAATACACTTACAAGGAACGAAGCCGTACAAGTATAATCATATGCAACAGGAAAAGCATAATAAAGGAAGCCCCCAAGTAAACGGGGTATTTGAATTTATGCGTCACAAACAAATTTTTGGACAAGGAAATTTTTTTCAAGCAACTTTTTTCCAAAAAAGTATAATGCTTGCTCGAATCGAACACAAGTTAGAAATTACAGCTTTGATCATGAAAGCGACTTAGCTTGTTAATGTGTTCGGTATTGATGACGCAGTCCGAGCTTGATGCGGGGCAAGGTTCCATCCCCCAAGCCGGTCCCGAGGTGGCGGAGTGGAGAGCTCGACACGCTGAAGTGGTGACATAGCACGGTCAATGCAGACCGGCAGAGTGATGCCGAAGTCCCCGAATCATTATCCTGTGCACAAAAAGTAGTGCAAACCGGAGATAATAGTAATAATAATAATTAAAAAAAATCGTTGCATAATAAATAATTTATGTAAAGTGAGTAATAAAAGAAATATGGCCTGGCATCGAAGTCAATGTCGATGCAGGGCGTCGGCGTGATGCGGTAAAGGCGTGGCAAAGCCTAAATTCATAGGTCGGTCCGAGTTCCGGATGCGGCGTTCGCCGGACTATGTACGGAAACTGACCGAACCACCCGGCGACCGTCGTTAATGCGGCCATCATTTGATAGACCTGTGTACAGATGATGGACAAACCAGAGTAATAATTCCTTGGGAAAAATAAACCCAAACAAGCAAAAAATACTAGGATTGATGGCACCTGGTTTATTTGTTGTAGCAATCCGAAGAAAGGTGATTTTCCCAAAATTGGGACTCGATCCGCACACCCACTGCCTGAATGGCGATAAAGCGACGGTATGGCGATGCTGGCAAAGGTTGGCTCGCCGAGGCAAAGCCCTCGGTCCAGCTAACATGACGGAGCTGGTCGGCTATGACGCTGAAGTCTCCGGAGTAGGTTGATGAAGAGATGGCGAAGCCCCCGGTCTAGCCTCGATGTCGAAGCCTCGATGTCAGCCGATTAGTCGAAGTAGGTTGGCGTGACGGACACCAGCTTGAAGAAGCAATAGTGCGGCCCTGCCGATGCAGGTCGTGACGTGGTCGATGTCGGCTTGATGAAGTGACCGTGCGGCGATGCCGGTATGCCCGCTCCATGTAATCCGTCAGGCGGCGATGTTGGTGATGATTTATCCTTGGCGATGCCGAACTCCTGTTCGGCTTGCCGAGATGATGATCCGAAGAAATTGAGCTCGGCTCAGTAAAGTGACAGCGTGTCTAGTGCAGGTCGGCAGCCGTAGAGCAACGTTATCAGGCTGGTTTGACACCAACGTGATTGTGAAGATCATATTGAAAAAAACTTCAAAATTAGCGGGACGCGTTTGGGAAAAAAAACACAATACCCCATGCAAAACTTCCTTCAAAAAGTACGTCCAAAATCCCGTTCATAAAAAAGATGAATTCAGGTCGGATTCGTTCTCGCGCAGAAAACAGATCCGAAAAATGATGCATTAATCGGAAGGTTCCCGGAGTTTGGACGGTCGGATCGAGCTGAAATTTTGAGGGGTGGTAGATATAGTAATTTCGCAGCCGATCAACGGTTGGATCTTCCAAAGGACGTCTGAGCTAGAAGCTGAACATCACGCCTAAACTCGTCCAGATTCCCGTCCAGATTCGACAGGGCTCCGGTATATTATAGATTGCCGGAGATTCCTCCATCGGAACTCGATGAAATTTTGCATGGTCTTTTAAGACTCAATTCCGCAAAATTCCACCAAAGGGATCATCAAAGTGATGCTCTAAGAGGTGGTGGCAGCGGATACAAGTTCGTTGTTTGGAAAAACAGCACGGTCGCTTGAGGGCAATGTTGACGTTGAGCCCCCGAGCTCCATAGACGATTCCTCCGTGATCTTGATAGAGATCAGAGTTGATGTTTGATGAAGGCCCTCGTCCGAACATGGTGATCCGAACATGGGGCGCAATTCTTGGTCGAACCAAGGTGACCAGTCGAACTGGTGACGAAGATGCCGAAGTTGCAGTTGATCTGCAGGCGGGCCATCGATCCTTTGGCCGATCACACAGCGGAACTCTCAATGAAAGCACCAATGTCGGTGTCAAAACCGGCGGATCTCGGGTAGGGGGTCCCGAACTGTGCGTCTAGGCCGGATGGTAATAGGAGGCAACGGACACGAAGTTTTACCCAGGTTCGGGCCCTCTCAATGGAGGTAAAACCCTACGTCCTGCTTGATTAATATTGATGATATGGGTAGTACAAGAGTAGATCTACCACGAGATCGGAGAGGCTAAACCCTAGAAGCTAGCCTATGGTATGATTGTTGTTGTGTATGTTCTATCCACTAGCCTGGCCCTGGTTTATATAATGCACCAGAGGCCTAGGCTAACAAGAGTCCTAGACGAATACGCCGGTGGGGAGAAGTCCTTGTCTTGATCGCCAAGTCTTGTGGAATCTTCCTTGTATGCGGCAGCTGTCCGAACTGGCCCATGAGTATACAACCACGGGGGTCCTCGGCCCAATCTATCAGATTGGGAGATGACGTGTTGAGTACCCCCTAGTCCAGGACACCGTCACCTATCCTGCTGCGACGTCCCATCACTCGCGTGGGCTGGAAGGCAGCCTGGTCAGCCTATGCCGCTTGGCGCGCGGTTGGCTGTCGGTGCTCGGCGCCTGGTTGGCGCTCCACCTGACTCCTGCCGCGACATTTCAAAAACCACCAGGCGGCCTGCTTGGCCATGTCCAGTTCCTGACAGGCGGCGCGTCGGAAGACGGACGAAGCAAGATCAGTGGACCAGTCGGAGTAGGAAGCTGCTCAGGCCCCTCGCCTTTTCCAGCTGCGATGCCCCACCACCTTCCGGGACTACTCTCGGAATAAATGACCACGAGTAGCCTCATCACCCTCCCATGGTGTTTCAAGACATCGGGGCCGGCTGCGCCCCTCAAGAATCAAAAACCAAATCACTGGCTTCTTTGTGGCCGGCTGGTCCAAGCGATCGGCTGCCAGAAGACGGCCCCGAGGCGGGCCGGCTCCTAGCAGGCGGCTGTCGGTGTCAAAACCGGCAGATCTCGGGGTAGGGGGTCCCGAGCTGTGCATTTAGGATCAATGGTAACAGGGACGATGAACACAGTGTTTTTACCCAGGTTCGGGCCCTCTCTATGGAGGTAAAACCCTACGTCCTGCTCTTGATTATATCAATGGAGTATCAAGTACAGAGTTGATCTACCTCGAGATCATATATTGTGGTCTAAACCCTAGAGGTATAATGAGTAATGTCATAATGATCTAGCCTCTTTATCAACTAGCCTAGCCTCGGTTTATATACTGCACTAGAGGCCTAGGATAACAAGTGTCCTAGTCGAATACGCCTGTTGGGAGGAGTCCTTGTCTTGATCACCAAGTCTTGTGGAATCTTCCTCGTGTATACATCGGTTGTCCGAACTGGGCCATGATTATACGGCCATGGGGGTCCTTGGCCCAATCTAATTGATCGGGAGACGATGTGGTGAGTACCCCCTAGTCCAGGACACCGTCAGTAGCCCCCTGAACCGGTCTTCAAGTTGGGGATGCTCCTGGATTCTTCCGAACTGTTCTTCATCTTCGGTCGTCGGTCTTGAAAACTAGTTCAACAAATCATCTCATCTTCGATCTTGAGGATCGCCGAAGTGAATCCGGAGAGTTTACACGTCGGTATCCGAGGAGCCCCTTTAAGTTATCGGCCTTTATCAATGCCTTGTTATTTTTTATGCCACACCACGGGTTTGAAGTTGTTCCCTTGCGGCGGTTTCCTCTTGCATCCGAGCTCCAACGCCAGATCACATTCGAGATATCTTTTGTAGCCGAGCACCAATGCCGGACTATATCCGAGGTGTCATAGATCAACTTGGTTTGAAGAAGTTTGAAGGAGGTTATCCGAGTTTAACGTTGAAAAGTTCTCTATGGAACGAGCCATTCGAATCCGGAAAGTATGTCGGACCACTTCCGAGCTCCAATGATGGTCAGCATCCGAGGTGTCGTAAACTACCTCGGTCTTCTAAAAGATTGAACAAATTCAGCCGAGCTTAATGACGGAAAAGCCCTCTATGGAGCCAGCCACTGGCGCCCGAGCTTTATGCCGGACTACTTCCGGGGTGGTGCACCACCCCGACCGCGGGCTGATTTTTGTGAATATTTTTGATTGGTGCAATTACTCTCTGTCGAGATATATATAGCCAGTATATGTATATCCAGTAGCCCTCAAGGTGTGTGTCGGTCTAAACCCGAGGTGCACCTAAAGGAAAACATAAAACTGTTGATCCTGGTAGCCCCTAAGACTCAGGTCGATTTGCAAAATCGGCCTGAGGATCAAATCCTAGCTCGGCAGCATACATAGGAATAGAAACGCAGTGTAATATATTAGAGATAATAGTGATCGACGAACGGGCCCTTGAGAGAGGGTTTTGAGAAGTTGCCGCAATATATTAGCTTGATGCCAGATAGGTCCATATGGTACCTATTGTTGTCCGAAGACGCGTTTGCCCATAGGTCGGTCATGCCGAACACTAAGCACTTTGAATTTTTTGCATTGAATAGGCAATGAAGTAGCCCCCGAGACACTAGTCGGGTGGCAACACCAGATCAGGGGATCGATGTGCCCCTTTAATATTAGTGAATGATAAGCCTGAAGCCCAGTAGCCCCCGAGCCTTAATGCGGGCACGGGTGGCCGAATTAAAGATTGATATCCATAGTAAAATCACAAATTATGTGTAATGATTCTCTGTATCCAAGTACAGTACATCATTTAATGCTCGGATCCACATTGTAACAAACTTTGTTGACCGACCATCGGCTTCAACCTCCTTGGCCAGAAGTCGGGGAGTGTTTGTCCTACTTTATAAAGCCTTCATGAGAGCAAATATTTACGACAAACAAGGTGATCCGGTCATACGGTTTGATAAACAATGGTACGCGGAGAGAAATGTTATATTACTTAATGTAAGAAGCATCTTGCAAGGAAAATAGTCCCGCTATCGGTTCCTTTCTTTGGGTCGTCATGCTTACCATGATCATGAAACCTCATCTCCGATCAATGTGGGAGGAAAATATGGAGGATTTAGTTTGGGGAATGTTCCCGAACTCTATGGTATTAATGAACCAATATTTTCACTTACGTCGTTGCCGACCAATGTGATCTTTTAAGATCGCTAGCTTTCGGCTTCCCCAGTCTGAGGTACTAACTCGGATGACACGATAGTAACAATCACAGAGGTGCTCCCTTTACCGCCTAGCCGAATAATTGGGAATGTAGGGGTAAGCACAGGAGCCAGGCAACCCAGCTTGGCAAAAATCTTAAGTCAAATTGATGCATATTTATGGCTTTATAACGATGATTACGGAAGGCATCCCTTGTATATTAAATACAAATGACGATGATATGTTTATTTTGTCTCTGTTGCGACCGTTTATCAGTTGAAAGTGGCCCATCGTGTAACAACCTGGATTTTTGGCCCTTTTCTTTTTCTTTTGATTTATTTAGCTTTTGCTCTGTTTTTCTTTTCGGAGTGGTTCTGTGGCCTTGCCACCTGGGAAATCATCCTCATTCCCCCTCTAGAATGGCTCATCGTTGCTAAAACCTTGCCAAGATCATGTCACTTCATTGCTTGACAAAACCCTAATTTTTTTTCCTAGGAATATTCCTTTTTATATTAAAGGAATAACCCTAATTGCCCTAGGTTGTGAAGCAACCTATATTTCCACCCATCCAAAAATCCCCAAATAATTTTTATAAATTGTTTCGGTCAAATATTCCTCAAATATGGAAAAATATTTCATTGGCCATATTTCTCATCATGTTCAATAAATTCATTTGCTATTCTGTCCTAAATGGCACATTGTGAAGCAAGTGCTATTTATCTTTGCCCATTTGACCCCAAACTTTTTGGACATATTCTCCTGTCCAAATAATTGCCCTGTGAAAAAATTCAACTTTATTTTCCTAGCCAAACCTCCTCAGTGATTTTCAAAGTTCCTGTCTGGGGGAAGACTTTGTGAAGGAAGTGCTAGCTAGGTTTATCCAAATGAGTTGAAATTTTGCACACGCCTTCATGAACTCATATTAGCACAGTCCTCCAAATGTCAGCCCCATCCAATCACCTATGTGAGCACAGGACCAAATCTTTGGTACTAGCAATATTTTCATATTGTGAAGCAAGTATAATTTATATTGCTTCAAAAATCCTGATAAATTACCAGATGGTTCTCCTACCCAAAAAAATTATCTCCACCAAATTTGGCACCATTTCACCTAGCCAATATTTCTCTAAAATTATTGCAAGATTTTGGTTAGTGAAGATAGATGTGAAGGAAGTATCATTTTGGTGAATCCAATTGGTATGAAATTTTTACAGCTTCTTACTATGACCAAATCATAATGCCTTGCCAAATTTGAGCTCAATTAGCCTCACCATATGAGTGCGTCTTCCTGTTTTTGCTTCTGGACCAGTTTATAAGGTTGTAAAGCAACTACATTAAATCTTGGTCTTAATCTTCTCAAAGTTACCAGGATGAAAGTCCTTCTTACCCTAAACCTTGCAGACAACTCCATTGCTCCCAATATCCTTCTTGTTGATCAGAAGATCACGACCAAGTTTACTGCAGTAAACTTCACAGCTCACTTACCATTTCACCACGGAGTCTTTAACCGAGCTACCACCGCAGTTGGAACCTACCCAGGAAGGACTAAACCCCAGACACCATTTGGGCGACAGTGTGGCACGGGGTGCACCAGTGCGCGCGGTGACCACTGCTTTGGCACACACTGGCTGCGCCCAGAACGTCTTCTTGCTCGGGCCCCTTCTCTGCTCGGTGTCTCAGCGAGCACGGGCCTGTCTACCGTGTTCCCCGCGACGTCGCCGTCCTCCTGGATCTTATTCCCTCTCCGTCCTCTTCTCCGTCAGTGCTCATCGCCGCGCGCCCTCGAGCAATTTGTAGCCGACAAGGCTTTAATGGCATTCGGCCGTTTCTCCTCTGTGCCCCTCGGCCCCTCCTACCCTGTGCGCCTCTGTAGCTTGTTCGCACCTCCCTCGTCGTGATCCCGCGCCCTCCCGTGATCGCTGCCGTCTCTAGAGCATGGCCAGACGCGAGCGGCGGCACCCGAGCCACGGCCATGCGTCCGCAGCCTTCCCTCGTCTCCCCGGCTATATATAGGCCTCCCTCGAGCCACTCCGAGCTCAGGAGCCTCCTCACCGTGCTCCTCTAAGCTCTCCCCACTCCTCTCCCCTCCCCGGAGTGCCCTGCTCCGCCGAGCACCACCATTGCCCCAAAGCTCTCTGCCCTCCTCCCTTCGCCGCACCTCACTTCCTCCCTACCCTCCCCGGCGCCTGCTAGCCATCTGAACGGATGCGGCGTGGTTCCCTGGTCCCGCTGGTGTCCTCGGATCGGCAGGAGCCCGCCGGAGTCACCCGCCCCCTCGTAGGTCACACCCAGTTCGTCTCTTCTGTTATCTGACACCGCCATAGCCGTGGCCTCTCCTCAGCGCGTGTGAGCCCCTGGTCGGGTGCGGCATCATCTCCCGCATCCGCCGGTGGCCTCACCTCGGCCGGAGGCGGCCGGAGTTGGCCAGGCCGGCGCCGACCTCTTCCCTGCCCTCGCTCCTGTGTCTCTGATCGGTGAGGCAGCGAGGAGGAAGAAGACAGGCGCGAGGAGTGAGAGATGGATAAGGTGCGTCCCTCCTGTCAGCTGCACAAGCTGGGCCCCGCCACCACCACGTCAAGTAAGTGGAGACGTCTTTTGGTAAAATACGTTTCCTTTCACGAAAGCGTATACTTCTTCTACTTCGCCACAGAGTACGTTTTCTTAGTCAGAAAGCGTGTTTTCTGAAATCCATTTCTGCCTTATCCACTCAGGGACCCGTCTATGAATATTCTTTTTGCAGAAAAGTCCCTGATCTTCTTCACCTCATAACTCCGCAACTGTAACTCCGATTGAGGTGAATCCAAAGCCCATGTTTTCGTTTCGTTGAGCCCGTTCTGGTGGTTTACTTTTCACTATGGTTGGACACTGTGAGAATGACTTTTTTTCCCTTGCACGTAAACAGCCCCTCCGAGAGAGAACTGTTTCCGGTAAATCTTTCAGTGACTTCACCACACTTCTCCCCGGTGCCTTCTTCATCCCCACGCAAGCCACACCCTCCATTTGCATGATTGCAATGCAGTGACATGGTTTATTTATTTAAACTTGTTTAAAATATTGCATTAGCTATGTATGATTTGTTCATGGCATTTCTCGGAGTATGGTTTTGATCTAGATGTTGGCAGGATATTGCTTGGAGTTCTAGGACTTATGTTTGGATGATTATGTGGATGACACGTGCCTTTGGATTCTTAGTGGCTATTATGATTATTTTCATGATGGTATCTGGTATTATTTTGGAGTATCACTTTGGATATCATGTTGCCTTTGGATTATTAATGGCTATTGTTATTTCCATCATGATGCGAGATGATATTATGTTTTGGAGTATGATGTTGGAGATGATGCTTGCATGTGGATCATAGTGGGATAGTTAGTTCTTGATATTGGAGTAGTAGTCTTATCGTTCTTGGATTCATCATGATAGTAGTGTTATACTGTCTTCGGAGTATTTTGGTAAGACGATATCAAGCTTTGGATTATTTGTTGGATATTTCTATGACTTGAATTATATGTTCATAGATGAGATGAGTATCAGTTATTACTTTTATATATTGGGGATAAATTCCGTCATTAAGTTGGTCAGGTGCCACCGAACCGGGCTTTTTCCAGTGGAACCACATTTGCCTTTTATGGGAAGGCCCTAATGCTGTCTATTGTTGTGACTCTCGCTGGTGCCTCCAATGAGGGGAGGTTATGGGCATGCGGTACGCTGGCCCGGTAAGCAGACATAACCTTTTGTGCCCGTAGTTGTTGTTAGGCGCCTTTTTGTCCCTGTTTGGGACCTTTTTGTGTTGCCACGACGGTGGCCTTTGGTGCCTTTGGTAGGCACGGGGCCACCCAGGACTGAACCCAAAAAGGGGTTTTGGTAAGAGTGGCCAGGAGAGTGTGATGGCAGTAGATCGGTTTGGTCGGAATGCCGTTGGTCCACCCGAATGGGAGTGCGGGGCCATGTGTTCCGTGTAGTGGGTAACGTGCGCTACCTCTGCAGAGTGTGTATGTTTAATCTATCGATAGCTGCGTCCTTGGTCAATGGGCACAAGTTCATACTAGGTCACACCGTTCGATCAACACTCACATGACGGAATGACTTATAGGTGATTTATATGTGGATATTTTTAGCAGTATAGATTGGCAGGATGTTGATGATGATGTTGGAGACCAAGTGTTGGTCATGGTAGTGATCGCTAGAAAGATCAACGTTTGAGACCAAGTGTTGGTCATGGTAGTGATCGCCGGGAAGATCACCGTTTCAAACCAATTGTTGGTCATGGTTGTGATCGCCGGAAAGATCACCGTTTGATTACAAGGTAACATGATCCAAGACCACGAGGTTGGTCTGTTGGTGGTCCATGAATGATCACTATTTGGTTTTGATCACGAGGTGAGCGAGATGGTATCTTGCTTGGCCGGTTAGCCAAGAGAAATATGGTTATGGAGATCTGAGATGGTGATTTATCAGTATGATAGTAGTTTCAAACCATGCTTAGTAGTTGCTTCATCATAGTAGTTGTTAATTTCATTAACCTGCTTAATGCTATGTTATTGTCTTGCCTTGATGTTTATGGTTTTTGTGAGCTTGCAGGTACATTCAATGTACTGGCCTGGCGTGTCATGCTAGATTGCAGGTGATGCCATGATTGCTTGATTGCTTGTCGAGGTGGCCGTGTGTGCGAGCTAGATCGTGTCCCAGATAGAGTCCCTCCGGAGTGGAGTTCACCACCTTTGTCATTGTTCCGCTAGTAGAAGTATTCCGCTGCTTCGAGTTGTTCCGTTGCTAGCATAGAGCAAGTGTAGTATCGCAGGCATAGTGTCGCCATGCTGATGTGCTTCTTTGTAACATCAGACCCTTGTTTTATTATTCATGTAATAAGAGCTGATTTGTTCTATGTCAAGCAATGCCGTATTCCAGAGACCTCTCCTCGATCTCTGGGCTGGAATACGACGGGGCGTTCTAGTTTCTCTGAGCCGGGGTGCCACAGTGCTTGGTATCAGAGTAGGTCTGGCTGTACGACGCCCTAGTCAGCGCAAGCGGTAGAAACCGGTAGAAATCGGTAGTATATAGTATGGCTTGTTTTCTTTTTGCATTTGGATGCTGCATTTGTTTGTTGCATAGCATGCATATAGCCTTATTTTTGTTATTGACGGTTTATCTGGTGAGTGTAGATGGCATCAGTTAGGACCCACTACAGCTCAGCCTTTGCATTTGCATTTCTCCAGTTTTTATTTTCTTGCTCGTTCTTCGGTGTTTGGTGTCACTTCTGTCCCAACAGAGTGGTGCCATGTGATCCCGACACTGATTGCAAGAATGGTGCTCAAGTATCGCGCTGAATTCCTTCCTCCACCCCCATTTTATTTCGGTGGTAGCCATGCTTCTACCCCGGACCGTCCTTTTTATTTTCATGTTGGCAATCCTTAATGGTCTTAGTCATCAAGAGAGGGCAATGCCAACAGACTCAGTTTCCCCGCTATCCTTATTTCTTGGACGAGTACGGATATTTTCCGTCCGCTGGATAATAATGTGGTTGCGACCTTCGTGTCCCACTACATGATACCGAGTGCGTCCTCGCTTCTGAGCTAGTCCAGGTTGCTACCTGGCTAAGCTAGCACGTGGTGTAGCGCTGTTTACACCAATTCTTGCACACGTTTATTCGTCCTCGTGCACACTGTCACATCATGCTAGATCGTAGAACCGGAGATCCCGCGAGATTTGTGTGCTTAAGTAGGCATGCATATTGTGTGACTAGCAGTAATATGTGACACTGATTGTGTGTGAATTGATTGTTGTTGTGTGCTTTTGTTTAGTTGAGTTTTCTTTTGCTTCTTTCTTTTGGGCCCCGGAATTACATTATTTTTCCCCTATAAAGAGTTGCTCATCAACTGACACCGGACCCGAAGAATCAACAAGGAGTTCAAATATTTGGAAACTCAGCTACACATAATGGAATTCTCAGCCGACTGTAGTGAAATGCGAAAAATTTGATCTTGATGCTGATAATTTATTTTGCATTAGTGGGCACTCAACCAGTACGGATAAACTCAAGTCTACATCAGTACAAAATCCACATATCAGTAATGATCCAGCTAGCAGAAAGAGAAGTCAGATGCAAGACCAATGGTATATTTTTCAGTCAAAGGTATGGGTCATATGCAAGTTTTTGGCTCAGCAATAAATGATACTTTAAATATGTTATCATCCGAAATAAAGTCAGGATGTGGTATGCTCAAGGAAGACAGTCAAGCAAATTTTCGCATGCCAATAATCAGCCACAGAAGATTATGGACGTGTGTGTAGATTGCAGTCTGCATACTAGTATGCAGCTTTGGATGTAAGAAACCCAGTCTTCTTCCACACGTTATCAGAAGAAATTTATGATGCAAGGCTCCTCAATTTTCCTCAGCATAATATGTGAACAATGTCCGGTCCAAGATACCCGGTCTTTCTCAACAAGATACCTCGGTAAAAGCTTCTGATAGACGGAAGTGAATTTTTCTCAACAAGCAAACCCGAGGAGAAGCTTCTCAAGTACGGAAACCCGGCTTCTCCTACACAATACTCAGGTCAAGCTTAGTGTGTGAGCTATCGAGGCTTCTTCTGCACGCTACCCAAGCAAAAGCTTCGAGCAGAAGCTAACGAGCCTTCCTCAGCAAGCTACCCGGATGGCTTCTCCCGTAAGCCACTCAGTCCGCGTCAGTATCACACTAATGTGCCGTCCCCAGAGATTATATGACGAGTTGGCAATATTTGATAGTGAAATTCAAGGATCAGATTTGCAATAATTTTGTCAGAGGTACAATGCAGTCAAAACATATGCCTACCGCAAGCATCCAGTGTTCGGAGGCATATTCTTCTGTCATAGCCCTAGAGTACCTGAGTGAAATAGTTGCATCTGCACTCATGCATCATGTCTAAAATTTTTGAAAGTTGAATTGAGGTTTGTTGAAACCCTTAGAAACCAGATCAAAAATAATCAACATTAAAATGTTTTCAAAGAAGTCCAAGAAAATGTTCCTCTTAGTCTCTGAAAATATTGGCAAGAGGTAAAATTCAAACGAATGTTTTTGGTATCTTAGAAACATTTATTTTGGGCCTTTGAATCAATTCAATAACTATTCGCATTGGATATATATTCTTTATATAATTAATATATGTCCAATAATTCTTGAACATTTTATGTGGTTTGGGATATTTTAGTTCTAGCCACATAATTATTTTCAGGATTTTATAAAATGGTTTGGTGTTAAAACTAAACCCAAAACAAATTGCAGAAAAGAAAATAGAAAATAGAGAAGAGAGAGAGCTTACCTGGGCCACTGCTGGCCTGGCACTGTGCTAGCCCAGCCGACTGGCCAGCGCCAGTCACCACCTACCTCGCGCCAGAAGGCAGGGGCGCGTGCTCGCCGCGCGCTGGCCACGCGCCGGCCACCTCCCGCCTCCCTGCCTGTCTCCCCGTCGCCCTGAGGACGCCACGCGACCCCCTTGACACTCTCTCGCTCTCCCTCGTCCTCACCCTCTCCCCTGGATCTCTCTCTCTTTCTCACGACCGAGCGGAGCTCATCGCCGCCGACGTGCACCACCGCAGCCACCGCCTCCCCCTCGCCTCTCCGACATGCCCAGGAGCTCCTCCACCATCGCCGACGTCTCTCTGTCGACTCACGCGACGCCAAACGCCCGAAGAGCCGGCCCTGACCTCTTCTTCCTCCTCGGGTCGCTGAGATCGCCACCGTCGCCCTGCTCGCTCCGGACCTCCCCCGTGCCCACTGACCTTCCCATCATGCTCGCGGTGAGCTTCTCTTCCTCCTTCCCCGAACCCCGTTGCTCGCCGCCTCCTCTAGGCCGTAGTTGCGCGGACGCCGAAGCTCGCCGGCGTCGTGCCTCATCGCTGCCGCAGCCAGAGCTGCTGCCACCCGCGTCCTAGCTTTGCTTCGTGCTCAGCACTCTACCAGGAGCCGGGCGCGCCCATCCATTTGACCTGCTGTGCCCCCTAGCGCCAAACCGCACCTATCCAAACTCCGACCGCCGCCGATTTGGTCGCCGCCGTCGATCCTGACCACCGCAGCTCCTACCACAACCACCAATGGATGCGCCTCACTCCCACGAACCCGTAGGTGCTACTCGCGCGTCGAATGGTGCCCTGTAAAGCATTTCCGAGCCGCCCCACCATCTCTGTCGTCGCGGGCGGCTAAACGCCGGCGACCCCTGACCCGTTGACCGGCGTGGGTTGACCCCACTGCCCGGTTTGACCCCCCTCTCTCTCACTGACTTACGGGCCCCGCCTAACTAATTACTCTAGTTAGCACTATTTAACTAGTTAGGTTAGTCACTACAGTCGCTGACCAGTGGGCCCAGGCTAGTTAGTTAGGGCTAACTAACTTAGTTAGTTGACTGGGTCACTGACCAGTGGGTCCCACTGGTCAGGTTTGACCTGTTCGACGCCTTTGACCTGCTGACATCACCCTGACGTCAGGCTGACGCAGTAATTACTTTCTGGAATTTTGAAATAAATCAGAAATGATTTATTATTTTCAGAAAATATTCAGAACTTCAAAAAATCATAGAAAATAATCTATAACTCCAATGGAAATAATTTATATATGAAAAATGATTAGAAAAATCCAAAGAATCTGTTTATAGCATTTTCATGCATGTTTGAACAAGTTAACCTCACTTAGTAGGAAAATTCATGATTATGGAATAAATGGTAATTAGCTTTGGAGTTGGAATTTGCTATAGGTTTGAATTCCACTTCAATGAATATGACTAACTGTTGCACTAGGTCAATTCAGTACTTTAATATGACATATCATTCATATGAATGTGCATTGCATTGATTGTGGTTCCTTTTGTGTTTGTCGGTGGTTATTCCCTCTTAGTAGACGATGTTTCCGACGATGTGATCGATGACACCGATGAAGAGCTATATCATCTTCAGAAGTGCCAGGCAAGAAAAACCCCCCTTATTCATTCCGATACAATCCCAGTCTCTCGTCCTGCTCTCTTTTACTGCATTAGGACAACAACGACTCATCTGTTACTTGCTGCGGTAGTTGAACCCCTTATCCTCTGCATGACCTGTCATTGCCACAGTAAATAGATGAAACCCACTAGCATGAGTAGGAGTTGTTTGAGCCCTGATGTGCCTACTCATTCATGCTTGTTTGTCATGCCTGCTATTGCTTAGAGTTGTGTCAGGTCTGATTCATCGGGGATGAATTGGAAAGTTGTGAACATGTCCTACTGTGTGTGAGCTAACTGTGTTGAACATGATTTGGTAAAGGTATCGATGAGAGGCCATGTAGGAGTACATGGTGGGTTGTTTCATTGAAGCCGTCCTTAGGAACTGAGTTATGTGTTTGTGATCCATGAAACAGTTACTACCACACATTGGGCCCTGAAATATGACCCCGCTCGACTTACTGACCCCTCGCGTCCTCTGTCTAGGAGTTACAACTAGTTTCTGGTGTTTATAGGATATGTGTTGGCGGCCCTGCGTAGCGCTGACCCTAGGGGTGGGCTATGATGCGATAGATACACCGTGGCACGGTGTACCGGGCGCCCATTTGGTGTCTCGGGAACCCTGTACACATCGTTTGGGGCTGTGAGCGAAACTCCAGCCGGATCTCCTCGCGGATAGAACCCAAATAGTCGGTAAACCTGGACTAGAGACTTGTGCGGTTAGTCAGGTCGTGGTCTACACCCACGTCGGCTTTCGCTTGAAGTCTGCCGAGCACATGTCGTGTGCAGACGCTAAGTGGTGGAAACATGTGTGACGAAATACACCCCTGCAGGGTATAAAACTATTCGAATAGCCGCGTCCGCGGTAAAGGACTTCTGGGTTGCCTATAACAGTTCATAGACAAGTGAAAGTGGATACTCTAAAACTCGCAAGACAAGTGTGAGTGCTATGGATGGCCTTCTCGTAGGGAGACGGAAGCGGATCCATAGTGGTGTATTGAATGGTGAATATGTGGACTCGTGTGTGCCACCTCAAAAGAGTTGCTTGCAGTCGTAGTTCAGGTTAGCCACTGAGTCAAAGCTGGCTTGCTGCAGTTAAACTCCACCACCCCCTTTATTGATACTGATGCATATGTAGATAGTTCTGATGTAAGTCTTGCTTGGTACATTTGTACTCACGTTTGCTTAATTTATGTTTTGTAGAGAGACTTCAGTCTCGCTAGTAGTTTCGTGTGGACTTTGACGTTTAGCTTGATACCTCAGCTATGATCTTGTGCCCTCGGCAGGATCTAGTAGATAGTCCAGCTTCTCAGCCTTTTTCATTTGTAGATGTCTGTACTCAGACATGTTAAGCTTCCGCATGTGCTTTGATTTGTATGCTATGATTGTTGGGTCATGAGACCCATGTTCTTAATATCTCGCTCCTCGGAGCCTATTGAATAAATGTTTGAGTCGTAGAGTCTTGTTGTGATGCCATGTTGTATTTACACATGTCGAGCATATTGTGTGTATGATTGAAATGCTTGGTATGTGTGGGATCCGACAATCTAGTTGTTTATCCTTGGCAGCCTCTCTTATGGGGAAATGTAGTCTTGTGCTTCCATGAGCCATAGTAGTCCGCTACAACCCGGTTCACCGGAGTCCAGCTAGCCCAGCACTACTGCTCCGGAACACTTTGGCTGGCCGGCATGTGTTTCACTTTGTTCCTGTGTCTGTCCCTTCGGGGAAATGTCACGCGGTGACGTCCGGAGTCCTGCCTAGCCTGCTACAGCCCGGGTTCCCGGAGTCCTGTTAGCCCAGTGCTACAGCCCGGATTCACGTGCTGCTGACCGACATGTTCGATGTGATTCATGTATGCCTGTCCCCATAGGTTAGTGCCGCTTCGAGTTCACGACTAGCCATGTCGGCCCGGGTTCTTTGTCATATGGATGCTGGCGACACTATCATATACGTGAGCCAAAAGGCGCAAACGGTCCCGGGCCATGGTAAGGCGACACCCGTGGGAATACCGTGCGTGAGGCCGCAAAGTTATATGAGGTGTTACCGGCTAGATCGATGTGACTTGGAATCGATGTCCTGACAGCGTTGGTATCAGGGCCTGACTGCCTGTAGGATTACCAAGCCAAACTGGTCGAAGTTGAGTCTAGAAATGCTTTAGTTATGTAAGGGAATTGATTAGGGAAGGGAACGTAAGGCTCTTTTACTCCTTATACCTCATGGCTTTCTTATCTGAGTCAACCTCTTCTCTTCTACGGGGATTAAGAACTAGGCTTCTCATCTTTCTATTAGGATCACGTATTGCTAACCTGTAGACTCTTAGGATTGTTGGATTCAAGCCCGAGTTCAGTTCCTACTACTTCTATGTGTTGGCAGATCATCTCAGAACTTTGATATTGTGATGTTAAGTGGTTATGCCACCATTTTGCAGGATGTCTCAAATCTTTTGAGCATTTACAGCCGTTATGTTGTCCGAGTCATCCTAGGTCTCTAAATAGTCTGATACATTTGCAAATCCTTTCTTCCCGTTCCTGATATCCTTTTGGGCCAGATTAACCACACTAATCAGTGAGTTGAGGCACTATACTGCCTCGACATATATGTCGGAGTTATTATTATGACCCTAGGTGTTTCAGGGAGTCACCTAGTGATCTAGCCATGTTTTGTATCCCAGTGTGTGATTCTGGCTATTATTCTCGAAAGCATCCCGTGATGCCATTTAGTAGTAGGTATTCTACTCCTAGGTTCTTGACCCAAGATTCACCCTACTTACCTCATGTTGATAGTGCTGCTAGTTCCTTTAGGATATTAGTAACTTTTGCGATAGTCCTCGAGGTTCGTGGTACATCATTCTTCCAATTATCATGAACCATTCTTGACAGGAGTTCTTTTGAACCAAAAGGTCACGTCAGAGTGCTCCTGATGAGTTCTCCATTCTATGTTGTGACTCTGCCAACCCTACCTTTCTGCATGGGTTATCTGGAAGAAATATGTTGAACTCGTTCGACATACTAATCTATGCATCCACAACTCAGAAAGTTATATGTTCCTTTGAGTTGTCCCCCTTCCATTATATTCTGACCTTCATCTATCAATTGATAGTGAAGAGTATGTGAGCATTCGTTCATCGGTGCCTATTATTCTTGTGGTCCGTCGAGCCGTTCTACTTCAGAATGACTAGGAGAAACAAACCCCAGTACCTCATCCATATATAGGAATGGGTCAAAGTAGTTGTATCACGCAGATCAAAATGCCAATCCAGCTTTTGTTCTGTTCTACCTTGGAGTGTTTCCCTCTTTATGTCAAGAATATCATAGGAATTGCACCATCTCTTATGAATTCTTGATGCAGTGATACTTCTCACCATCATCATTCATTCCTCGGTCATAGTGTTGTTGTAACCAGAATGCCGACAAGTGAATTGTGATGTGTGAAATCAATACTCCGAGCAACTCGTTGCTTGGTAGTAAATGGACAATATTCTCATTCTTAGCGTGTTGGTTATTGAATCATCATTCTAAGATAGATTGTGCCACCTAGTCCTTATTTCCAGTGCACTCTTCGATCAATGAGTTAGGATTATTCAATCCCTTGCTTATTTGATCATATCATCTTGCTCTGAAAAGCAAGATTGTTCTCGAGCTTAATAACATATCGGTGGTTCGTGATGTTCCGAATATCTTCTCAGAAGTATTACCAGGTTGTCACCTGACCGATATGTTGAGTTCGTGATCAAGTTGGTTTTCCAATAAACCACTTTTTCTCCAAGAATCTATGTTGGATATCCTGAGCTAGTTGGTTAAGCCAAACAACAACTTGGAGAGTTGGAAGAAAAGCTTGTCTGAATTAGTTCATTCCAAAGGGATATCCTTGTGTGTGTGTTGAAGAAAGATGATATCTTCATCGATTGGTCCTCGTGATCAGTTATTGGATCTATTGTCTTGTCCAAACCTTGATTTGAGTATGGGCTATTGTCAAATCAAATCAGAACCAACAATATTCGTAATGTTGTCTTACTCATGGTTGACCCCTCGAGCATGCACCATTATATCTTTGGGACTGACCTTCACATAATGGTGGAATTGCAGTGATATGGAAATCCCGATGAGTTGTTGTTGAGCCCATCAGTGGCATCTTATCTCCTCCATGATTCATGTTGAACATTAAGCTAGTGTTGGAAACTTTTGTAAGCATTTCTTCGTGCTAGGTCATGAAGCATACACTTGGATGAAAGAAGTGACTTCCTTTGAATCACGTGCATTTGATGCAAGTTGCCGCTGTGGATTTGAGAAAGATTGTTTTGCTTCCTCTGGAATCATCCCAAATCAGTCATGCATACGTGCGAAGTATTCTGTGGTTTGGAGACTTGCAACCTTCATTCTATATGTGTCCCTAGCACACCAAACCACTGATTGAATTGTTCAAGGAGAAGAAGTTCTTTCTTAAGAGCATGCCTTATGCAAGGACTTTGATATCCTCGATGATGGTTCCCCACCTGAACTCAATAGTGTTTTATTATAAGACTACTATGTGGCCATTCTTGTCTTGGACAACGTGTTCACACGTGTGTAGCAGAACCCACTCATGTTTTGGAGTTTACTATCGTAGTTCAAATCCCGAGAATCTCGCAACATCGTCTCGTTGGTTTGCGTTGCAAACTTTCTTTCCGGACATGTTATCTGAAATATCCCGTTACCAACCAGATTTGAATCTCAGGCAGATATGATGGTTGGAACTTCTCCAAGATCTATGATGTAGGTCCCGACAAGGTTGATGTTCTGGCCGACGCACCTAGCCGGAGAATCTATCACTATAGTATCTTGATTGGGCAATTTGTCCATCTTCTCCGCGAGGATTTCATGCGTCTTATCCTATAAGTTGTTCCTTAGGGATTCTTGTGCTCTTGGTTTCCTCGATTAAGCTATGACCATTCAAACGGTGGAATCACTCTTGTTGAGTTATTCCCAGTTACCAGAATCATTCCCGGAATTTGCATTTTGTTCCCAGCTTGCACCCGTCATTGTGTCAGTCTACCATGGGTCCCATCCATTTCTGGTGTGAAGGAAAAGTCATCCATTGCGTTGTCTTCAACAAGGTAGTCAACATCATCCATTCTAGTCCGAGTTTGCCATTTCTTCGAGCTCTTTCAAACGATCAATTGTAACTTGCCTTAGGCTGGTATAAAGAGTCTCAATGATTTCTAAATCAAAAGTAATTCTTTTTGCCACTTAAGGGAATAATTCTACGAGTCACCTTTCCTAAGGTGCCCCGTTATGGAATCATAGCAATTAACTCCTCGCTACTCTGACTTCGTCCACCATCTTCTTAGGTGTGGAATTGTTGCCTACCAAATTGAACTTTCGCCATCTGTTTCTTCCATCCCTCTCTATGTGTGTTTTGTGTCTCAGTTCGAGAGATGTTACTACATCTCATTCTGTGAGTTGATCATGATTTGCTTGATCTTCGTGAAGATCGAATCCTGTAGAGCTTCCCTCTCTTTCCCTTGTCGTGTTGGGTGAAGATCTCGAAAGCAAAGATGTCAAGATTAATATGATGCAATGAATCAACATCTTCGAGAAGAGAAGTTGGATCAAGAAGATTGTGTTAGTTGGTTCCCCCTCTGTCTTCTTACCTCATGACCTGAATCTCGGGACAAGATTCTTGTTTAGTAGGGGTGAGTTGTCACAGCCCTAGAGTACCTGAGTGAAATAGTTGCATCTACACTCATGCATCATGTCTAAAATTTCTGAAAGTTGAATTGAGGTTTGTTGAAACCCTCAGAAACCAGTTCAAAAATAATCAACATTAAAATGTCTTCAAAGAAGTCTAAGAAAATGTTCCTCTTAGTCTCTGAAAATATTGGCAAGAGGTAAAATTCAAACCAATGTTTTTGGTATCTCAGAAACATTTATTTTGGGCCTTTGAATTAATTCAATAACTATTTGCATTGGATATATATTCTGTATATAATTAATATATGTCCAATAATTCTGGAACATTTTATGTGGTTTGGGATACTTTAGTTCTAGCCACATAATTATTTTCAGGATTTTATAAAATGGTTTGGTGTTAAAACTAAACCCAAAACAAATTGCAGAAAATAAAATAGAAAACAGAGAAGAGAGAGAGCTTACCTGGGCCACTGCTGGCCTTGCACTGTGCCGGCCCAGCCGACTGGCCAGCGCCAGTCACCCCCTACCTCGCGCCAGAAGGCAGGGGCGCGTGCTCGCCGCGCGCCGGCCACGCGCCGGCCTCCTCCTGCCTCCCTCCCTGTCTCCCCGTCACCCTGAGGACGCCACGCGACCCCCTTGACGCTCTCTCGCTCTCCCTCGTCCTAACCCCCTCCCCTGGATCTCTCTCTCTCTCTCTTTCTCACGACCGAGCGGAGCTCATCGCCGCCGACGTGCACCACCGCGGCCACTGCCTCCCGCTCGCCTCTCCGACATGCCCAGGAGCTCCTCCACCATCGTCGACGTCTCTCTGTCGACTCACGCAACGCCAAACGCCCCGAAGCGCCAGCCCTGACCTCTTCTTCCTCCTCGGGTCACCGAGATCGCCACCGTCGCCCTGCTCGCTCCGGACCTCCCCCGCACCCACTAACCTTCCCATCGTGCTCGCGGTGAGCTTCTCTTCCTCCTTCCCCGAACCCTGTTGCTCGCCGCCTCCTCTAGGCCGTAGTTGCACGGACGCCGAAGCTCATCGGCGTCGTGCCTCATCCCTGTCGCAGCCAGAGCTGCTGCCACCCGCGTCCTAGCTTTGCTCCGTGCTCATCACTCTCCCAGGAGCCGGGCGCGCCCACCCATTTGACTTGCTGTGCCCCCTAGCGCCAAACTGCACCTGTCCGAACTCTGGTCGCCGCCGATTTGGTCGCCGCCGTCGATCCTGACCACCGCAGCTCCTACCACCACCAACACCAATGGATGTGCCTCACTCCCAGGAACCCGTAGGTGCAACTCACGTGTCGAATGGTGCCCTGTAAAGCATTTTCGAGCCGCCCCGCCGTCTATGTCGTCGCCGGTGGCTAAACGCTGGCGACCGCTGACCCGTTGACCAGCGTGGGTTGACCCCACTGCCCGGTTTGACCCCCCTCTCTCTCACTGACTCACGGGACCCGCCCGACTAATTACTCTAGTTAGCACTATTTAACTAGTTAGGTTAGTCACTATAGTCGCTGACCAGTGGGCCCAGGCTAGTTAGTTAGGGCTAACTAACTTAGTTAGTTGACTGGGTCACTGACCAGTGGGTCCCACTGGTCAGGTTTGACCAAGTCGACGCCTTTGACCTGCTGACATCACCCTGACGTCAGGCTGACGCAGTAATTACTTCCTGGAATTTTGAAATAAATCAGAAATGATTTATTATTTTCAGAAAATATTCAAAACTTCAAAAAATCATAGAAAATAATCTATAACTCCAATGGAAATAATTTATATATGAAAAATGATCAGAAAAATCCAAAGAATCTGTTTACGGCATTTTCATGCATGTTTGAACAAGTTAACCTCACTGAATAGGAAAATTCATGATTATGGAATAAATGGTAATTAGCTTTGGAGTTGGAATTTGCCATAGGTTTGAATTCCACTTCAATGAATATGACTAACTGTTGCACTAGGTCAATTCAGTACTTTAATATGACATATCATTCATATGAATGTGCATTGCATTGATTGTGGTTCCTTTTGTGTTTGTCGGTGGTTATTCCCTCTTAGTAGACGATTTTTCCGACGACGTGATCGATGACACTGATGAAGAGCTATATCATCTTCAGAAGTGCCAGGCAAGAAAAACCCCCCTTATTCATTCCGATACAATCCCAGTCTCTCGTCCTGCTCTCTTTTACTGCATTAGGACAACAACGACTCATCTGTTACTTGCTGCGGTAGTTGAACCCCTTATCCTCTGCATGACCTGTCATTGCCACAGTAAATAGATGAAACCCACTAGCATGAGTAGGAGTTGTTTGAGCCCTGATGTGCCAACTCATTCATGCTTGTTTGTCATGCCTGCTATTCCTTAGAGTTGTGTCAGGTCTGATTCATCGGGGATGAATTGGAAAGTTGTGAACATGTCCTATTGTGTGTGAGCTAAGTGTGTTGAACACGATTTGGTAAAGGTATCGACGAGAGGCCATGTAGGAGTACATGGTGGGTTGTTTCATTGAAGCCGTCCTTAGGAACTGAGTTCTGTGTTTGTGATCCATGAAATAGCTACTAACACACATTGGGCCCTGAAATATAACCCCGCTCGACTTACTGACCCCTCTCATCCTCTGTCCAGGAGTTGCAACTAGTTTCTGGTGTTTATAGGATATGTGTTGGCGGCCGTGCATAGCGCTGACCCTAGGGGTGGGCTATGATACGGTAGATACACCGTGGCACGGTGTACCGGGCGCCCGTTTGGTGTCTCGGGAACCCTGCAGACATCATTTGGGGCTGTGAGCGAAACTCCGGCCGGATCTCCTCACGGATGGAACCCGAATAGGCGATAAACCTGGACTAGAGACTTGTGCGGTTAGTCTGGTCATGGTCTACACCCACGTCGGCTTTCGCTTGAAGTCTGCCGAGCACATGTCGTGTGCAGACGCTAAGTGGTGGAAACATGTGTGACGAAGTACACCCCTGCAGGGTATAAAACTATTCGAATAGCCGCGTCTGCGGTAAAGGACTTCTGGGTTGCCTATAACAGTTCATAGACAAGTGAAAGTGGATACTCTAAAACTCGCAAGACAAGTGTGAGTGCTATGGATGGCCTTCTCGTAGGGAGACGGAAGCGGATCCATAGTGGTGTATTGAATGGTGAATATGTGGACTCGTGTGCGCCACCTCAAAAGAGTTGCTTGCAGTCGTAGTTCAGGTTAGCCACTGAGTCAAAGCTGGCTTGGTGCAGTTAAACTCCACCACCCCTTTATTGATACCGATGCATATGTAGATAGTTCTGATGTAAGCCTTCCTGGGTACATTTGTACTCACGTTTGCTTAATTTATGTTTTGTAGAGAGACTTCAGTCAAGCTAGTAGTTTCGCGTGGACTTCGACGTTTAGCTTGATACCTCAGCTATGATCTTGTGCCCTCGGCAGGATCTGGTAGATAGTCAGGCTTCTCAGCCTTTTTCATTTGTAGATGTATGTACTCAGACATGTTAAGCTTCCGCATGTGCTTTGATTTGTATGCTATGATTGTTGGGTCATGAGACCCATGTTTGTAATATCTCGCTCCTCGGAGCATATTGAATAAATGTTTGAGTCGTAGAGTCTTGTTGTGATGCCATGTTGTATTTACACATGTCGAGCATATTGTGTGTATGATTGAAATGCTTGGTATGTGTGGGATCCGACAATCTAGTTGTTTATGCTTGGCAGCCTCTCTTATGGGGAAATGTAGTCTTGTGCTTCCATGAGCCATAGTAGTCTGCTACAGCCCGGTTCACCGGAGTCTTGCTAGCCCAGCACTACTGCTCCAGAACACTTGGCTGGCCGGCATGTGTTTCACTTCGTTCCTGTGTCTGTCCCTTCGGGGAAATGTCACGCGGTGATGTCCGGAGTCCTGCCTAGCCTGCTATAGCCCGGGTTCCCGGAGTCCTGTTAGCCCAGTGCTACAGCCCGGATTCACACGCTGCTGACCGGCATGTTCGATGTGATTCATGTATGCCTGTCCCCATAGGTTAGTGCCGCTTCGGGTTCACGACTAGCCATGTCGGCCCGGGTTCTCTGTCTTATGGATGCTAGCGACACTATCATATACGTGAGCCAAAAGGCGCAAACGGTCCCGGGCCATGGTAAGGCGACACCCGTGGGAATACTTTGCGTGAGGCCGCAAAGTGATATGAGGTGTTACCGGCTAGACCGATGTGACTTGGAATCGGGGTCCTCACATCTTCTTATACATATGCTGATCATATATCCCCAGTCAGATCAGTTACTCATATGGGATACGACAATGATCTAGGAGATATACCTAAGAAAGGTACGGATCCAACAACCTCATGGGTCGTGCAAAAGAAATAAGCAGAGATGCATTTCATATAATACAAGGATCGACATGATCTGGGGATGACATCACATAATCTACATCATTGACAATGGTCATCAAGGTCATTATTCCTGCATCTGACAAGGAGATGTCCTAAAACCTTGTCACCTTCTTGTATGATTGGCCTCAGCAATGAGCCCCGTACAGCTACGAACCCCGGGTATATGTCATATACGTGCAGAACCCAAGCACAAGGAATAATGTAAAAATATTGCACTAATCACGTCCATGGTCATAGAAAGCATGAATGACAGGTGTGGCCAAGTTATTTTAGTAAGAAATCCTAACAAAGAAAATCATGTCCGTTAAAGGGTGAGACTGACAGCAAAGGTATGATTATTTTTGCACAACCATTAGGGTCCGGATACCCAAATCAATTGGATGTCGTAATTCCATATGGATCTACAAAGGCATACTCTCAGCGGCCTACTCTGATTTACAAGGATTTCATATCCCGCTGACCCACTTGGAATGGTTAGTGTGGAAAAATACAATGGGGTATATCGACAAAATGAGAAAATCAAAACCTGAACAATCAGCTCAGGCCCGGTATAATCACCGACGGAATCAAGTACATGGTCAGTCTGTCAGGAAAAGCATTTGTCCGTCAGTCCCTTGTCAGGCCAGTCTCAAGATGTAAATATTTGAGGTATGACATAGCTATAACTCCATACACCATTATATTGCTCCTGACAAAAGGCAGTCAGATCTTTGGTACATATCCCACGCTCGAGCCAAAGAGATAAATCAAAATCAGTACCACCTATGAATCGTCAGATCCCGTAATAAGATGGTCATGATTAATTCTCAGCATTTATCGAAACCAGAAGGCCTGCGGCAACCCCATGACAGAAGTAAAATGGTTTTCATTACCAAAAAGAAAATTTATGTTGAGATCCATTGGATATCACCACAGGTATGGAGAATCAATGTCAGTAAAAAGGAATTGGTATATGAGCAAAGACCCATCAGAATTTGGGGAAAGGTGAAGCAAGCCACCCCAGAGCAAGGTAAGTTTATCATCTGAAATTCTTGGGGGAACAATAAATAAAGGAAAAAGGATACCCGAGTTGGAAACGGTCTCCTCAAGTCATACTTGTTCCCCGAGCAACAAAATCTCGAGGACGAGATTTCTTTAAGGGGGTAAGAGTTGTAACAGCCTGGATTTTTGGCCCTTTTCTTTTTCTTTTGATTTATTTGTCTTTTGCTCTGTTTTTCTTTAGGGAGTGGTTATGTGGCCTTGCCACCTGGGAAATCATCCTCATTCCCCCTCCAGAGTGGCTCATCATTCCCAAAACCTTGCCAAGATCATGTCACTTCAATGCTTGACCAAACCCTAATTTCTTTTTCTTAGCAATATTCTTTTTCTATTAAAGGAATAACCCTAATTGCCCTAGGTTGTGAAGCAACCTATATTTCTGCCCATCCAAAAATCCCCAAATAATTCTTATATATTTTTGGGGTCATACATTCCTCAAATATGGAAAAATATTTCATTGGCCATATTTCTCATCATGCTCAATAAAACCATTTCCTATTCTATCCTAAATGGCACATTGTGAAGCAAGTGCTATTTATCTTTGCCCATTTGACACCCAAACTTTTTGGACATCTTCTCCTGTCCAAATAATTGCCCAGTGCCAAAATTTAACTTTATTTTCCTAGCCAAACCTCCTCGGTTATTTTTCAAAGTTCTTGTCTGGGGAGACTTTGTGAAGGAAGTGCTAGCTAGGGTTATCCAAATGAGTTGAAATTTTGCACACTCCTTCACGAACTCATATTAGCACACTCCTCCAAATTTCAGCCCCGTCCAATCACCTATGTGAAGAAAGTATAATTTATATTGCTTCAAAAATCCTGATAAATTACCAGATGGTTCTCCTACCATAATAAAATCTCTCCACCAAAGTTGGCACCATTTCACCTAGCCAATATTTCTCTAGAATTATTGCAAGATTCTGGTCAGTGATGATAGATGTGAAGGAAGTATCATTTTGGTGAATCCAATTGGTATGAGATTTTTACATCTTCTTACTATGACCAAATCATAATGCCTTGCCAAATTTGAGCTCAATTAGCCTCACCATGTGAGTGCTTCTTCCTGTTTTTGCTTCTGGACCAGTTTATATGGTTGTAAAGCAACTGCATTAAATCTGGGTCTTAATCTTCTCAAAGTTACCAGGATGAAAGTCCATCTTACCCTAAACCTCGCAGACAACTCCATTGCTCCCAATATCCTTCCTGTTGATCATAAGTTCATGACCAAGTTTACTGCAGTAAACTTCACAGCTCACTTACCATTTCACCACGGAGTCTTTAACCAAGCTACTACCGCAGTTGGAACCTATTCAGGAAGGACTAAACCCCAGACACCATTTGGGCAATAGAGTGGCAATGTGTGCACCAGTGCGCGTGGTGACCACTGATTTGGCACACACTGGGCGCACCCAGATCGTCTTCTTGCTCGGGCCCCTTCTCTGCTCGGCGTCTCAGCGAGCACGGGCCTGTCTACCGTGTTCCATGTGTCGTCGCCGTCCTCCTGGAGCTTTTCCCCCTCCGTCCGCTTCTCCGTCGGTGCTGGTCGCTGCGCCCCATGAGCGAGCTGTAGCCGACAAGGCTTTAATGGCGTTTGGCCATTTCTCCTCTGTGCCCCTCGGCCCCTCCTGCCCTGTGCGCCTCTATAGCTCGTCTGCCCCTCCCTCATCGTGATCCCGCGCCCTCCCGTGATCGCTGCCGTCTCCAGAGCATGGCCGGACGCGAGCGGCGACACCCGAGCCACGGCCATGCGTCCGCAGCCTCCCCTCGTTGCCCCGACTATATATAGGCCTTCCTCGAGCCACTCCGAGCTCATCAGCCTCCTCACTGCGCTCCTCTAGGCTCTCCCCGCTCTTCTCCCCTCGCTGGTGTGCCTTGCTTCGCCGAGCACCACCACCACCACCAGAAGCTCTCTGCCCTCCTCCCGTCGTCATGCCTCACCTCCTCCCTACCCTCCCCGGCACCTGCTAGCCATCTGAACAGATGCGGCGTGGTTCCCAGTCCCGCCGGTATCCTCGGATCGGCCGGAGCCCGCCGAAGTCACCCGCCCCCTCGTCGGTCGCACCCTGTTCATCTCTTCTATTCTCTGACACCGCCGCGGCCACGGCCTCTCCTTGGCGGGTGTGAGCCCCTGGTCGGGTGCGGCATCGTCTCCCGCATCCGCCGGTGGCTCACCTTGGCCGGAAGTGGCCGGAGTTGACCAGGCCGGCGCCGACCTCTTCCCTGCCCTCGCTCCTCTGTCTCTGATCGGGGTGGCAGCAAGGAGGGAGAAGACAGGCACGAGGAGTGAGATATGGATAAGGTGGGACCCTCCTGTCAGCTCCACAAGCCGGGCCCCGCCACCGCAACATCACGTAAGTGGAGACATCTTTCGGTAAAATATGTTTTCTTTCCACGAAAGCGTATTCTTCTTCTACTTTGCCACAGAGTATGTTCTCTTAGTCAGAAAGCGTGTTTTCATAAATCCATTTCTGCCTTATCTACTCAGGGACCCGTCTGCGAATATTCTTTTTGCATAAAAGTCCCTGATCTTCTTCGCCTCATAACTCCGCAACCGTAACTCCGATTGAGGTGAATCCAAAGCCCATGTTGTCGTTTCCTCGAGCTTGTTCAGGTGGTTTCATTCTCACTATGGTTTGACACTATAAAAATGACCTTTTTGACCTTGCACGTAAACAGCCCCTCCGAGAGAGAACTGTTTTCAGCAAATCTTTTTGCGGCTTCACCGCACTTCTCCCCGGTGCCTTCTTCATCCCTAGGCAAGCCACACCCTCCATTTGCATGATTGCAATGCAGTGACATGGTTTATTTATTTAAACTTGTTTAAAATATTGCACTGGCTATGCATGATTTGTTCATGGCATTTCTCGGAGTATGGTTTTGATCTAGATGTTGCCATGATACTGCTTGGAGTTCTAGGACTTATGTTTTGATGATTATGTGGATGACATGTTCCTTTGGATTCTTAGTGGCTATTATGATTATTTTCATGATGGTATCTGGTATTATTTTGGAGTATTACTTTGGATATCATGTTGCCTTTGGATTATTAGTGGCTAGTGTTATTTCCATCATGATGCTAGATGATATTATGTTTTGGAGTATGATGTTGGAGATGATGCCTGGATGTGGATCATATTTGGATAGTTAGTTCTTGATATTTGAGTAGTAGTCTTATCGTTCTTGGATTCATCATGATAGTAGTGTTATATTGTGTCGGGGTTTGGGTGCAACATATGCCAAAGGATGGCTTATCATGGTGGGGGCGAGTAGAACGTCGCCGGTGCCTAGAAACGGGATAAGGCGAAGACATGCACGCCGACGAATCTTACCCAGCTTCAGGGCTCTCCAGGGAGATAATACCCCCACTACTGCTCTACTGGGTCTCCGCATGATCACTTTGGCAAAGTGTTTACACGGTTGCTCCTTGAGTTGTTTCGTGGAGGTAGGAGAAGGCAAGGCTAGCTCTCTCCTTCCTATATGATCTGGTCTAGTGCTAATGGATTCCAACCCTTGGCATGGATGCCCTGGGGGGTTTATATAGGCCTACCCCCCAGGGGTACAATGTAATCCTGCTGGGCGCGGGCCCAGCCGTCATTCTCTCTGGGCGCCGTCTTATCCGCCGACTGGTGGGGCCCCGCCGACTGGCTTGGTGTGGAGTCAACAGGCCGCGTCCGCCGCGGGCGGGTCTTTGCCGGCTGTAGATTACTGTAGCCGTGCCTCTAATGACGCAGGCTCGGTCATGTGGTCGTGGCGACAGCCCCGCCGTCTGGCGGGCGATCACTGTGGCCACTACTTGTCGTGTCTGATTAATGGCGCGTGGGGCCCGTGGGAGGGACCGGCCGACTTCTGGTGGCCGACTCCCATCCGGGCCGACTGGTGGTGCTTTCGCCGTCTTTCGTACGCCCGCCGACTGGTGGGACCCATCATCCTTGGGATGTACCAGCAGGCCGTCGTGGGCATAGGGCTCCGCCCCCTGGGGCTGATGTCAGGGCCGGCATGGCAACAGTGTCGCGCCGTGCGGAGACCTCCGTGGGTACGGTGTACTGTAGCCATGCCTGCCCTTGGAAAAAGGGGTGGGAGTGGACCTTACTGTGGCCACTCCCCATCCCATCCCTCTTTATGGGGGCATGGGGGTTGTTGGCGTCGCGGGCCGACTCCCCAAGGCCGGCTTCTCTGGAAGTCGCCAGTCAGGAGTCGGCTCATCCTGAAGTCTTTCCTAGGACTCGGCCGTGAGTGGGCGGCCGGCCGCCTTGCCGCCGACTCTCAGAATGCGGCTCTTCGTCCTGGGGTCTCGAGGGGCGCAGTCTGCCTCAATGTCTTGAAAGGTTCTGGGCCTGGGTTAGCCTACCCGTGGCCCATTACTCCGACAGTAGTCCCCGAAGCTGGTGAGGCTCCGAGGGCGACATGTTGTGGAGTCTCAACAGTTTCTTCTCTCCGGCGGTCGGATCTGGGCTTCGCTAGCCGTCTTCTGTCAAGCCGACTAGTTGGAGTCGGACTTGCTCAAGGCCGACTTGCCCCTAAAAAATTTTGAACGTTGCGGCGGAGTTCAGGCGGCGTGCCTGATAAGCTTCCGGGTTGCCGCCCGTGGTAGACCCGTCGCAAGGCGCCACGTGGCGGAGCTAGTCTGATCGCCCACGCGCGCGACAGGATAGGCCTACAGGCGGGGCCCGCCACTACCGCGCCTCAGCATGCGAACGGATCCGTTGCGGCCGCACGGACAGTTGGGGTTCCCGCACGGTTATTGCGCATGGTAACTTCGTGTGGTAAATCGTGGGGGTCATGGGGTCCCGGGCGCAGTTAATCCCACGTCCGCCCCTCGACTTCTCAGCCCACGAGCCTACAAGTAGGCGGGGGGGGGGGGGGGGGGGGGGGCGGCAAAGCACGCGCGCCCATTCTCCCCACTTCCTTTCACTCCTTGCTTCTTCTTCTTCGTGCCACTGCTGTTCCGAACCACGCCGTGCCCGCAGCGATGAGCTCCTCCTCCGCCATCGCGCCTCCTGCTGTTCGCTCCGGAGTGTGGGATGGCTCCGAGGTTGATGACGACGACATCAAGATCCTCCGCCAGACACGGCGGCTGCCTGGCAGGGACTTAGTGCGGGTCCGCCTCGCGCCGGAGGGAGAGATATCGCCGGTGCCGGAGTAGGGCGAGCGGGTTATATTCCGCTCGCACCTCATGCGCGGCCTGGGACTGCCGGCGAGCGGCTTCTTCCGCTCCTTCTTGGAGTTCCACGGGCTCCGGCCGCACCACCTTACTCCGAACACGGTGGTGTTGCTGGCTGCCTTCGCCACCCTGTGCGAAGGCTTCCTCGGCGTTCTCCCCACCATCGAGCTCTGGGGGGAGTTCTTCCAATCCAAGCTCGGCTCCCATGTCGCGGGCGTGCCGGCCCAGTGCGGTGCATTCATCGCGATGCGGAGATCAGTGGCCGACAATCCGTTTCCCACCATCGCTCTAATTAAGTCGGTGAAGATGTGGCAGCTGTCATATTTTTATGTGAAGAACGTCGCCCCAGAAGGCGACTGGGTCAACCTGCCGGCTTACGAAGCCGGCGCCGGCTGGAAGGCTCCCCAGTTGGTCACATCGAGCCAGGACGCTGTCTCCTGCTGGTACCACCGCCGTCGCGTGACTCCGAGTGCTGACACTGTCGGAGGGCCTGACCGGGGCCGACCTGCTGGCCGCCTTCGTGGCGCGTCGAATCCTCCAACTCCAAGGCCGACCTCACCTGATCTGCCAGATGAGCGGTCATCGGGACCCAAGTCGGATGTGCTCCAAGGACATGCCTCACGCGGAGGTGGCGAACACGGTGAACTATATCGCGAACTGCGGTCTCCCAGTGGACTGGCGGTTCGACAAGGAGCCGTATTCGCACGCCAACCCCCGGCCTATTGTAACTCGTCTTCCTTCATCTTCTGTTTCTTTTGCTGCCGAGTCCGACTTGTCAAGTCTGACCATTTTTGTTTTGAATCAGAATCCTGTCGTCCCCCTTCGGCCGGCACCGCGGGGCTGGCTCGTCAGTTTGTCCCCGATCGGGTGGAGAGCGAGGTCGACGATCCTGACTTGGGGGCGATAGCCATGGAAGACGACGCCGAGGGAGGAGGAGGAGGTCGAGGGAGAAGTCGCCTCACGTTTTCAGCCAAAATCCGGCCAGCCAAGCGCGAGTTCCTCCGCCGGCCTGGACGCTCAAGGTGGTGCTAAGAAGCACCGGGCCGGGCCGAGTACGCTTGGTGGCCGGTCGAAGAAGTTCAAGGGGGTGGCCGCCGCGACCAAGCGGGAAGAGGCGGCCGTGAAAGCCAACCGCTTCCGCAAGGAAGTGAAGAAGCCGCCGCTAGTCTCTGTGTCAGCGCCTCCATCCCTTATCTTTATTCTCTCTTTGTTGATTTTGTCTAAGTTTTTCATATGCTTTTCTCGTCTGACGGCTCCCGTCACTCTTGAGAGGGTTTCCGCCGCCTCCGTTATGGGGTCGATGGAGATGTCTACCACCACTCGGCGGATTGACCCCACCGCTGACCTTCGGGAGGCAACGGAGTGGAACGCGCGGGGGAAGCACGAGGAGGACGAGGCCGCCCGCCGAGAGAAAGCGGAGGCCGAGAAGGCGGAGGCCTCCGCCCTGAAGAAGCTGGAGGCGGCCGAGGCCGCCGCTGCGGGAAAGCAGCCGGCTAAGGAAGTCGCGCCGCGGCGGTCGGTGGTGTTCGTCACCCCTTTGAACTCCGCGCCGCCGCCCCCGGAGTTCACGAGGCAGTCAGGGAAATCCGGCGGCGAGTTCCCGATCGTGGAGAGAGGCGGCGGCGACGCCCCCATGTCGGATGTGGTCGCGCTGCCATAGCCGCCCCCGCCGCCGTCTAGAAGCGCGCAAGGCAACCAGCCGGCGGATCCTCCCTTGTCGCCGACTGAAGACGAGGTCGTGGAAAGGCTACTCCTTCAAGTCGGCTCGCCAATGCGCCGCCGTCTTGAGAAGGCGACTTCGGCACCACGCCCCTTGGAGACCGGCACTGCCAGCTCGACGATTCCAGACGCCGAAGCGACGAGCGCCGCGCCCATTGGGTGGGTACGAGGAGGCGGCACAGGCCCGATGAACCAGGCGCTTCTGGATGTCTAGATGAAGCTGCAAGCTAAGAGCGACGCCATCCAGAACTGCACCAAGGCGCACCTGGCGTCGCGGGCAGCCATCCGGGTATGCTTTCTCCTTTGTCCATGTTTTCTTGGTTCTCTCTGTGGGGGCGCGCCAGTGCACCCACTGGGTGTAGTCCCTGAGTTCTGGGCCGGCTGCTGAGCAGGCGGCCCAGAACTCCAATTGGTAAATTCCGGGTACTAACCTTTGTTCTGAAATACTTGTTGCAGGACTATCACAACCTCCGTGTCACCGCCTTCAAGTGCAACGTTGAAGAGCTGGGCAAGCGGACTGCCGACTTGTCGGAGAGCCGGAGTGAGTGCTTTTTCTTCTTTGCGGGGGCGCGCTGGCGCACCTGCGGGCTATAGTCCCCGAGATTCGGGCCGACTGCTGAGCAGTCGGACCGAATCTCCCCGGCGACATTCTTCGTTGATGACTTAATGCCTTCTTTCTTCTTTCTCTTCAGAGGCCAACGCCGCTCTTCAACAACAGCTGAGCGAAGCCAACTCCGCTTTGCGCGCCAAGGGGGAGGAGTGCAGCAAGCTCGCCGTAGAGCGCGATCTACTGGCCGCTCAATTGGCAGAGCAGAAGGAGCTGCTTACGAAGACGCAGAAGGAGGCCGAAGAGGCGGAAGCCGCCCTCCTGGCCGAGTTCGCGAGCGAGCGCTCCTCCTGGACCGACAAGGAGGCAATGCTGGTCTCCGGCTTCCACGAGATCGAGGACCTCGTCGACGGTGAGCTTCTTTGCTTTCCTTCTTCGAGCCGCCAACTATATGTCAAGCCGACTCATGGTTTTTTTGACTTGTTCTTCATTTTTTCCGTCTTGGTAGACTTCTTCCCGGCCACTCGCAGGCCGCCATTCAAGCTATCGAGGCCGACCGCGAGGAGCGGAGGGCGGGTGCCGCGGAGATCGCTGCTGATGCCCTCGGACTCTTGACGAGCATATTCTGAGCATTGGGGCTCGCCTGCGGCCGGCCCACCAGATGTTGCGCCGGCTTCAACATGTCGGCGCCGAAGCGATCGCTGCCCTGTGGCCAGACGTGCAGGCTCCGCGCACCCCCAGTCGGACTGCCGACTGGCTGGAGGTCGCGGCTGGCCGTCTTGAGGCCTGGAAGGGTTCCTCGGCCCGGGCCGGAGCGCGCCGAGCTTTGGAATTCGTCAAGGCGTCGTATCCGGGGCTGGACCTAGACCGGTTGGCCACACTCCGGTCAGAGGCCCAGCCGGAGCAGGCAGCCGCAGAAGATGCCCTTGTCAACCGTGCAGTGGTGATCGCCGAGTACACCGACACCAGCATCCTTGTCCCTAAGCGGGCTGAAAACGGCGATAAGGTGCCGCCGGAGTGGTTTGGGCTGAACCCTGACTACGGCGAGGACTCAGCAGAGTTGATCAGCTCCAGCATCAAGGAGGAAGACGAGGCGGAGGACGGAAGCGAGACGGAGGCACCGGAAGACAGAGCGGACGGCCAGCCTCAGCTCGACCATGCCTCCAGCAACGAGCCGTGCCCGCCTGAGCCGACTGCTCCCGGAGGTGATCAAGCCGAGACCGCCCAGCCGTCCGCCCCAACATCCAACACCGTCGTCTCCTCCAATCCTCCAAACCCATCTGCTGCCCCTTAGGCTGCCACCTTGTCTTTGTTTTATCTGTTCTAATAGTTTTTGAAGAACTCGTTAATCCGCACAATTCAACCCGCGGGGTGTATTTTGAAATTCTGCTCGAAGATTCGGCCAAGGGCCTTTGTTATGTAAATATTCATCCGACTTCTATCTTTCTTGCTCATTGTTCTTTTGGCTTTTTCCTTGGCCGTCTTCCCTCAGTTGTCGTCTTTGCCAGTCAGACAGCCGCTCCGCGGACTGCTGCTGGATCAAATTCTTGGTCACTTTGGGAAGGCAAGTACTTAGCCATTTTTAGGGTTGTTAAACAAGTCGGATAGAAGGCGGCAAGCCGACTATTCAAGAGTCGGTTTGCGAAAAAAGGCTGGAAGCCAGCCTTAAGCTATGTTTGTGCTTTGAGTCCTTAGCCATTTTTCACGTGGACGCCAATTGTTCCTTACTCCTGCCCACCAGACAGTCGCTCTGCGAGCTGCAGCTTCTGGCAGGAGGCGGTTTAGACGCCACACACTACTTGTCCGGCTGCAGGAAGCATTTCATAGCACAGGTCAGCAAGTCCCCGGGCCGACTAGTCGAACCCGGTGCCAAACGACATAACAAAGAGTAATATACTCGAAGGCATATTTCTTATCATATAGATAAAAGAGGGCAGTCCCAGAGCTCTTCTCGGGGGGCCCGAAGTCTTGGTACTTTTAATACAAAAGGTAGCGTGATACATATTGCATTTAACTGTAAAATTTTCGGAGGAGATTTGCATTCCATGGCCGCTCTGTCTCTTTGCCGGAGTCGTCCCTCTTGCGTGCTCGGGGCTTCTGAGCGTCGATCAGGTAGTAGGAGTCGTTGCCCAGCACTTTGCTAATGATGAAGGGGCCTTCCCAAGGTGCCGACAGCTTGTGCTGGCCGGCTGTTCGCTGGATTAATCAGAGCACGAGGTCACCCTCCTGGAAAGATCTCGGCCTGACCTTCCTGTTGTAGTATCTACGTAGGCTCTGCTGGTAGATGCTGGACCGGCTGAGTGCCAACAACCGGCCTTCTTCCAGCAGGTCGACGCCGTCTTGTCATGCTTCTTCTGCCTCTTCCTCGGTGTACATGGTGACTCGCGGGGAATCGAATTCTATGTCTGTTGGGATGACGGCTTCAGCACCATAGATGAGGAAGAAAGGCGTGAAGCCGGTTGACTTGTTTGGAGTCATGCGCAGACTCCAGAGGACGGCTGGCAACTCGTCGAGCCAGCAGCCAGCCGAGCGCTCCAGAGGCTCAACTAGTCGGGGCTTGATGCCAGACAGGATGAGGCTGTTTGCTCGCTCCACCTGGCCGTTTGACTGTGGATGGGCGACAGATGCTAGGTCTAGTCGGATGCCCTGTGTTGCACAGAAACGGGCCAAGGCGCCTTTGGCAAAATTCGTGCCATTGTCGGTGATGGTGCTGTGTGGTATACCATACCGAATTGTGATGTCGGAGATGAAAGTCACGGCAGTCGGACCGTTCAGTTTCTTGATTGGCTTCGCTTCTATCCACTTGGTGAAGTTGTCCACTGCGACAAGTAAGTGAGTTAAGCCACCTCGTGCCGTCTTGAATGGTCCCACCATGTCTAGACCCCAAACTGCGAAAGTCCAGGTAATGGGGATGGTCTTGAGTGCAGAAGCCGGCTGATGCGGCTTGGAGCGGAACTTCTGGCACCCTTTGCATTTTTGGACCAATTATTTGGCCTCTTCTAAGGCCATTGGCCAAAAAAACCGTGTCGGAAAGCTTTGGCGACGAGTGCTCTTGAAGCCGCATGGTCGCCGCACTCGCCTTGATGGATGTCTTTGAGGATTGCTTGGCCTTGCTCTGGCTCTACGCATCACTGGTAGACACCAGTGACGCTGCGCCTAACCAGCTCTCTGTTGACTATGGTGTAGGATGCCGCTCGGTGTTGTACTTGCCGAGCTCAGGTCTCATTAGTCGGCAGCTCTTTGCTCACCAAAAATTTGAGGATGGGCTGGGCCCATAAGGGTGCTGCTATTTCTTCGACTGCCAGAACTGCGACTTGGACGAGGGCGGCTGGGCTGGGAGGCGGCAGGCTGGAGTCAACAACTACTTGCTGGATTAATGAAGTCCCGGGGCCGACTGGCGCAGCTCTTGGGCCGAGTTCTAGAATCTTCGGGCCGGCCGCCGCAGTCCCCGGGCCAGGTTCTGCTGTCCCTGGGCCGGCCTCAACTGTGGCGGCTTTGGAGCCATCTGCCAAAATCCCTATACCATCCGCCGTGGCTCTGGAGTCGGATCCGACTTCTTCGGGAGGAGCCGGCACAAAGATGGAGTCTGATTCTGGTGAAGGCTTGACAGACGGCTTGAGGAGGCGTTGAAGGGCGACGCCGGATGGTATTGCTTGGCGGGTAGAGCCGATTCGTGCCAAGGCGTCTACTTGGTCGTTGTCGTTTCTTGGCACATGGAGGAACTCGCACCCCTCGAAATACCCACTGAGTTGCTGCACGAGGAAACGGTAACTCGCCATGTTTGCATCTTTGGCGTCCCCGTCGCCAGACGACTGCTGGACCACTAAGTCCGAGTCGCCATAACACAGGACCCGGCGAATGCCAAGTTCTTTGGCAAGCCGGAGCCCGTGAATGAGCGCCTCGTACTCGGCGACATTGTTGGAGGCGGCAAAATGGATTTGCAGTGCGTATTTGAGCTTGTTGCCTTTAGGAGAAGTGAGGACAACGCCGGCTCCCAAGCCGGTGCGCATCTTGGAGCCGTCGAAATGCATCCGCCAATGGGTGGAGTCGGGCGCTAGAGGTAGGTACTGGGTCTCGGCCCAGTCGACGAGAAAGTCGGCCAGTGCTTGTGACTTGATGGCGGTGCGGGGCTGGTAGTGGATGGTGTAGGGAGCCAGCTCTATGGCCCACTTGGCCACTCGGCCAGAAGCATCTCGGCTTCCGATGATCTCGGCAAGTGGGGCCGTGCAAAGCACATTGATTGGATGCTCTTGAAAGTAAGGCTTCAATTTCTTGGTGGCAAAGTGCACGCCGTAGCACATCTTCTTGTAGTGGGGTAGTTCTGCTTGGAGACCGACAACACTTCGCTCAGGTAATATACCGGTCTCTGGACAGGTAGTGCCTTGCCTTCCTCCTTGCGTTCCACTACAATGACTGTGCTGACTACCGGCTGGTGGCGGCGATGTACAGGAGCATAGGTTCCTTAGGAGTCGGAGCCGCCAGAACGGGTGGAGTAGTCAGCATCTTCTTCAACTGGAGAAAAGCCTCGTCCGCCTTGTGGTTCCACTCGAAAAAAGTGGTCTTCTTCATGAGTTGGTATAAGGGGAGAGCTTTCTCGCCCAACCGACTAATGAATCGGCTGATGGACGCCAAGCAGCCGGTGAACTTTTGCACGTCCAGCAGTCGGCTGGGTACCTCCATCCTCTCAATCGCCTTGATCTTTACAGGGTTGCACTCTATGCCGCGTTCAGAGACCAGGAAGCCAAGGAGTTGGCCGGCTGGTACTCCGAAGACGCACTTCTCAGGGTTGAGCTTGATCTGGAATCGGCGTAGGTTCTCAAAGGTCTCCTTGAGGTCTTCCAGCAGTGTTCCATGCTTTTCCGTCTTCACCACCACATCGTCCACGTAGACGTGGGCATTTCTGCCGAGTTACTTGAGGAGGCACTTCTGCATGCAACGCTGAAAGGTGGCGCCGGCATTCCTCAAGACGAACGTCATGGTGAGGTAGCAGAAGGCTCCAAACGGCGTGATGAAGGCGGTCTTCAGTCTGTCAGCCGGGTTCAGCTTGATCTGGTGATATCCTGAATATGCATCCAAAAAGCTCAACAGCTCGCATCTGGCTGTGGAGTCTATCACCTGATCAATTCTTGGTAAAGCAAATGGGTCCTTGGGGCAGGCCTTGTTGAGGCTTGTGTAGTCAATACACATTCGCCACTGCTTGTTCTTCTTCAGTACCAGGACCGGGTTGGCTAGCTACTGTAGAAAGAATACTTCCATAATGAAGTCGGCTGCTAGGAGTCGGGCTATCTCTTCTCCGACAACTCTTCTATTTTCTTCTGATAGGCAGCGCAAGGGCTGCCTGACTGGCTTTGCATCAGATCGGACATGTAACTTGTGGTCGGCGAATTCCGTCGGTACACCTGGCATGTCTTTGGGGGACCATGCGAAGATGTCCCGATTCTCACAGAGGAAATCGACGAGCTCGCCATCTTATTTGTTGTCGAGGTTTGCGCCTACGACAGCATACCTCTCTGGGTCCTCTGGATCCAAGGGTATATTCTTTGTCTCTTTGGCCGGCTTGAACGAACCCTTAGCCTCCGACTCCTTTCGGTTAGGCGACACCTCTAGCTGCTTGCCGGCCATCACCACAACCCGGTCAAGGAGCCGCTTCTCGTCCGCGATCACCAGGGACTCGGCCAGCCGACTACTCTCAGCCGCGCAGGTAGACGACTTCCGGTAGTCGCCGGCTATGGTCAGAATTCCCTTGGAACTGGGCATCTTCATTTTGAGGTAGGCGTAGTGGGGGACCGCCATGAACTTGGCCAGCGCTGGTCGGCTAAGTAATGCATGGTATGGGCTCTCGAGGTCCACCACCTCAAACCAAACTGATTCTCGGCGGAAGTGATCTTTGTCTCCAAAGAGGAGGTCCATCAAGATCTTGCCGATTGGTGAGCACGAAAGACCAGGAACAATGCCGTGGAACACAGTCTGGCTGTTCTGAAGCTGTCTTTGCTTGATTCCTAACTTCTCCATGGTGTCCTTGTACAGGATGTTGATGCTGCTGCCTCTGTCTATAAGAACTCTCGAGAAACGAGCAGCTCGTCTATCCGTGGCAAAGGTGGCATCCAAGACCAAGGCATAAAAGCCCGGACTCGGCATCACCTGTGGGTGATTAGCCCTGCTCCAGCTGATGGGCTTCTCGGACCAGTGCATGAACTCTGGCGCCTCTGATGCTACTGCATTCACCTCTTGTCGCTGCAGCCGCCTGCTGCGTCGATCATCAGCCACGCTGGTAAATATCACATAGGCTCCGTGCTCTTTGGGCTACTCGTCTTGTACTGTGCCGACTGGCCTGACAGCCGGTTGTTGGAGCGGAGGCGGAGGTTGCTGCCCAGCAGGCGGGGGAGGTAGGAGGCCGTCTCCTTTGGCGATCCTGGTGAGCCAGTGGCACTTCCGGGTGGTGTAGTTCGACGGCTTCACGCCGCTATGGAACTTGCAAGGACCATCCAGAGTCTGCTCGTATGAGAAAGCCGGCAACCAGTTGGGCTTGCCACCTTTCTCTCGCTTGGATGGAGGCTGCCCATCCGGCAGCTGGTCTTCAACTGTCGCGACCTGCCGGCTGCTAGAAGCCGGCTACGGGGCCTTGCGCTTGTGGTCGTTCTATTGTTGCCGCCGACTGGCGTCTCCCGCCGGAGTTCTAGGAGCTTGAGGGCCACTTTGCCTGTCGCGATAACTTGAATCTCCGCCTTCATGGAGGAGTCGGCCGTGGCATACTTGTCTGCTATGATCAGCAGCTCGTCGAGGGTTTCTGGCTCGTCGTAAAGGAGCTTGTGCTTGAGGAGGGTGCCTTCTCTGCACCCGGCGGTGAAGTACTCGATAGCCTGCACCTCGTGCACACCCTCGCAGGAGTTTCGAAGCTCGGCCCAACGCGTGAGGTAGTTGAGAGTCGACTCGTTGGGGCCTTGCATGCACAAGGAAAGCTGACAAGGCTTGGGAGGACGCTTGTATGTGCTTGTGAAGTTGCGGATGAATGCTTCGGTGAAGTCGACCCAGCTGTTGATGCTGCGGGGCTTCAGGCTGTTCAGCCATGTCCGGGTCGTGCCCTGGAGCATGAGCGGAACGTATTTTACGGCGACGCGCTTGTTGCCGTTCGCTATGTTGACAGCCGTAGAGTAGTTAACCAGCCAGTCCTCCGGCTTCATGGAGCCGGTGTACTTCGACGTGTCTCTTGCGAGCGTGAACCCTTTGGGAAAGGGCTCATCTCGAATGCGGGCCCGAAACAAGGCGGACCCAACTCGTCTTCTTCTTCCAGCGCCAGGGATCGGTGAAGTCGGTCGATCCGGTGGCGGGCGTCGTTTTCTCCGACTCCCTCTCGGCGGCCAAGGCGGTCGCCGAGAGTCGGATGGTCAACAGGCGGCGGGGAGACTCGCCTTTCCTTGCGAGGAGGAGGAGGCGGACATTAGTCCTGTCGTTCCACTGCTCTTGGGCGGCCGTCTTGGTTGCGCTCTATGGTAATGTGAGTCCGACTGTGGCCGACAGCCGGATCCTTGTCTTTCCTTCCTCGGGGGCCGCCAGTCGGCGTCCGAGACATCGCGCCTTGATCTCGGCGAAGGTCGTCGTTTTGCCGCTGCGGCGCCTCCGTGCGGCAGCCGGCCTCGTTCTACGCAGCAGCCGCGTCGAGGAGCCGCTGGACTCGCTCCATCATCAGGCGGCGCTCTTCGCCCTCGAAGTTTTCTAGCTCGTCCACCGCTGCCTGGGCGGCTTGAATATTCTCCGCAGGCGTGGCATACACAGGGCGATTTGCCCCGAACAGGTTGGCGCTGCCCACGCCACGCTGCTGGACCGCGCCAAGGCGGCTGGGCCCAGCTGGGGCTGGCGAGCCACCCACAGCGCGATCCATCTCACACTGGTAGGCTTCTGACAAGCCTCTCATGCTAGCCAGCTTCTTCGCGCCTTCGACGAGCTGAAGGCGGCGCGCCTCCAGCGTCTCCGCGTCAGCGTCTTCCAGAATGGGCACAGTCAGGTCTTGTAGTGCCGCGCCAAGTGGGTCATGCGCTCCCCCACCGGGAGACTCGTCATGACCGATGACTAGCACCTTAGTGACGGTGCTTCTGTCGCTCTCCGGCGAGGGAGAGGCTCGTCGTAGACCACCTCGTTGGTGGGGAACGCATCGAGCGACGCGGTGTCGGAGTCGATCAGCATCGGGTCGGTGGAGCCTACAGACTCCAAGTCCACGGCAGGCTCGCCAGCAACGTGGAGTTGGTCGAGGAGGCCCGCGATGGGGCTCTCGGGGCAGCCTGTCCCTGCGTTGGATGCAGGTTCATCAGAGAGGCAAACCTCGCCGATCTTAGCTGGCTGCGCAGGCGATCTCAGCGTCGTGTAGCGCGTCAGCGCAAACTCCGTTTGGCGTGCCGGCTGGCTACGCTCACCAGGGAGAAAAAGGGTTCCCGTCCAGAGCAGGTCTCCGGACAATAGTGCACCACGCCCCAAGGTGGCCGCCAAATGTTGGGGGTTGTGTGCGACATATGCCAAAGGATGGCTTATCATGGTGGGGGTGAGTAGAACGTCGCTGGTGCCTGGAAACGGGATAAGGCGAAGACATGCACGCCAGCGAATATTACCCAGCTTCAGGGCTCTCCGGGGAGATAATACCCCTACTGCTGCTCTACGGGGTCTCCCTATGATCACTATGGCAAAGTGTTTACACGGTTGCTCCTTTAGTTGTTTCCTGGAGGTAGGAGAAGGCAAGGCTAGCTCTCTCCTTCCTATATGATCTAGTCTAGTGCTAATGGATTCCAACCTTTGCATGGATGCCCTGGGGTTTTATATAGGCCTACCCCCCAGGGGTACAATGGTAATCCGGCTGGGCGCGGGCCCAGCCGTCAGTCTCTCTGGCCGACGTCTTATCCGCCGACTCCTGGGGCCCGCCGACTGGCTTGGTGTGGAGCCGACAGGCCGCGTCCGCCGCGGGCGGGTCTTTGCCGGCTGCAGATTACTGTAGTCGTGCCTCTAATGACGCAGGCTCGGTCATGTGGTCGTGGTGACAGCCCCGCCGTCTGGCGGGCGATCACTGTGGCCACTACTTGTCGTGTCTGATTCATGGCACGTGGGGCCCGTGGGAGGGGCCGGCCGACTTCTGGTGGCCGACTCCCATCCGGACCGACTGGTGGTGCTTTCGCCGTCTTTCGTACGCCTGCCGACTGGTGGGACCCATCATACCTAGGTCGTACCAGTAGGCCGTCGTGGGCACAGGGCTCCGTCCCCTGGGGCTGATGTCAGGGCCGGCATGGCAACAGTGTCGCGCCGCGCGGAGACCTTCGCGGGTACGGTGTACTATAGCCACGCCTGCCCTTGGAAAAAGGGGTGGGAGTGGACCTTACTATGGCCACTCCCCGTCCCGTCCCTCTTTATGGGGGCATGGGAGTTGTTGGCGTCGCGGGCCGACTCCCCAAGGCTGGCTTCTCTGGAAGTCGCCAGTCAGGAGTCGGCTCATCATGAAGTCGTTCCTAGGACTCGGCCGCGAGTGGGTGGCCGGCTGCCTTGCCGCCGACTCTCAGAAGGCGGCTCTTCGTCCTGGGGTCTCGAGGGGTGCAGCCTGCCTCAATGTCTTGAAAGGTTCTGGGCCTGGGTTAGCCTACCTGTGGCCCATTACTCCGACATACTGTCTTCGGAGTATTTTGGTAAGACGATATTAAGCTTTGGATTATTTGTTGGATAGTCCTATGACTTGGATTATAGGTTGATAGATGAGACGAGTATCAGTTATTACTGTTATATTTTGGGGATAAATTCCGTCATTAAGTTGGTCAGGTGCCACCGAACCGGGCTTTTTCCAGTGCAACCAAATTTTCCTTTTATGGGAAGGCCCTAATGTGGTCTATTGTCATGCCTCTCACTGGTGCCTCCAACGAGGGAAGGTTATGGGCGTGCGGTACCTTGGCCCGGTAAGCAGACATAACCCTGTGTGCCCGCAGTTGTTCTTAGGCGCCTTTTTGTCCCCGTTTGGGGCCGTTTTGTGTTGCCACGATGGTGGCCATTGGTGCCTTTGGTAGGCACGGGGCCACCCAGTACTGAACCCAAAAAGGGGTGTTGGTCGGAGTGGCCGAGAGTGTCATGGCAGTAGATCGGTTTTGTCGAAACGCCGTTGGTCCACCCGAATGGGAGTGCGAGGCCATTGGTTCCGTGCTGTGGGTAAAGTGCGCTACCTCTGCAGAGTGTGTGTGTTTAGTCTATCGATAGCCGTGTCCTCGGTCAATGGGCACAAGTTCGTACTAGGTCACACCATTCTATCAACACTCACATGACGGAATGACTTATAGGTGATTTTTGTGTTGATATTTTGAGCAGCGCAGATTGGCAGGATATTGATGATGATGTTGGAGACCAAGTGTTGGTCATGGTAGTGATCTCCGGAAAAATCACTATTTGAGACCAAGTGTTGGTCATGGTAGTGATCGCTGGAAAGGTCACCGTTTGAGACCAAGCGTTGGTCATGGTTGTGATCGCCGGAAAGATCACCATTTGATTACAAGGTAACCTGATCCAAGACCACGAGGTTGGTCCATTGGTGGTCCATAAATGATCACCGTTTAGTTTCGATCACGAGGTGAGCGAGATGGTATACTGCTTGGCCGGTTAGCCAAGAGAAATATGGTTATGGAGATCTGGGATGGTGATTTATCACTATGATAGTAGTTTCATACCATGCTTAGTAGTTGCTTCATCATAGTAGTTGTTAATTTAATTAACCTGCTTAATGCTATGTTATTGTCTAGCCTTGATGTTTATGGTTGTTGTGAGCTTGCAAGTACATTCACTGTACTAACCTAGCGTGTCATGCCAGATTGCAGGTGATGCCATGATTTCTTGATTGCTTGTCGAGGTTGCCGTGTGTGCAAGCTTGATCGTGTCCTAGCCAGAGTCCCTGCAGAGTGGAGTTCACCACCTTCGTCGTTGTTCCGCTGCTAGAAGTATTCCGCTGCTTCGAGTTGTTCCGCTACTAGCATAGAGCAAGTGTAGTATCGCATGCATAGTGCCGCCATGCTGATGTGCTTCTTTGTAACATCAGACCCTTGTATTATTATTCATGCAATAAGAGAGGATTTGTTCTATGTCAAGCAGTGCTGTATTCCAGAGACATCTCCTCGATCTCTGGGCTGGAATACGGGGAGTTCCGGTTTCTTCGAGCCGGGGTGCCAGACATCGTTGGCTTCTACCCCTTTGTAGATACTACGCAGGGTGTCTCCGCAATAACAAGACAACCCTTAGCCGACGTCTCGGTGCCCGAAGACGGTTGTGTTAGCGGAAACGAGGCAATCAGATATGCGGGCTTTATAACTTTCACTTAGTCATAGGAGCTTTAAACTATGGAAGCTAGCTACGAGCCCCCGGTTAGTGTTCGGCGACAGCCGAGGTCAAGCCGTAAACACTTCGGCCAATGTTATGAACGGCCCGTCATTTAACATAGTCATCGGATCGCTAACCAGTTTACGCTTAATGTGATAGTTAGTTTTTGGCTTTCTCCACTGAGGTGCTTAACCATGCGAGCTGGAAGCACAATCGCAGTGGTTCTCCCTTTGCACACCAAGCCGAACAAAGCGGAACGTAGGAGGCAAGCACAAGATCCGGGCAACCCAACTATTTGACTGAAGACACAATTTGAAACTGATGCATATATAGCAATATCCGAGGATGTTTTTGCCGAATCTCTAAAGGTGTCCGGCGTTGCACTGCAATACTTATGCTGGAAACACACAAATAGTTTAAAAGTGCCATAAGCTTGGAAACCCAAGAAACGTCAGTAAAAAATTGACGTCCAAACAAGATCAAGTGTTCGGTGCCAATCCGAAAATTGGAAAAAAATGTGCTTTTGTCGTGCTTTAACATGACACATCTGATCTCAAGACTTCACGCGGGTCAGCCTACGGCTTCAACCTCCTTATCCCAAAGGCGGAGTACTTCTTCGAGGTCAGTTTAGCAAACTAAACTCGAGCGGCTTTTAGAGAGAAGACAGGCTATCCGGCTATTGACCATACACTCGAGCCGAAAAAGGAGCGGTAGAAAAATACTTTGCAGCGACCAAGAAGAAAATACATTTACTATAAAACAACTCATATAAATTTTAAGAGCCACCAAGTGACTTGGGTAAAAGAATTTTATGTATAATGATTGTGTGTACCGAAGTACTTATATCATATCTGTGTTCATCCGAACTTTAAACGTGTCTTAACCGACCGTTGGCTTCTCCCCCTTCGGCCAAGGGCCGAAAAGTGTTATGTACTCCATTGTTGAGAACATCGACGATGTTTCTGATAACCAGGCAATCAGGCCGTAAGGCTGTAACAGAAAAAGCACGCTCAGGGAAGTTATGCTACATTACTAACGAAGTGTAAGAAGCATCTTTGAAGAAAAGTGTACCCCCACCGATACCTTTCTTCGGTTGCTCATTGTTACTATGAGACTTGTGCAATAGATTTTTTGTACTCATGAGGTCCGTTGTGTGCCGACCATGATTGAAAATAATAAGAGCGCTAGCTTTCGGCTTCACCCAGTCTAAGGTACTAACTCAGATGACCCGGTAGTAACAATCACAGAGGTGCTCCCTCACCGCCTAGCCGAACAATCGGGAACTAAGGGGTAAGCACAGGAGGCAGGCAACCCAGATTGCGAAACACTGAAGTCAACATGGTGCATATTGTGGCGTAATACACGAACATGGAACGAAGCCATACAAGTATAATCATATGCAAGAGGAAACGATTCATAAAGGAAGCCCCTAAATAAACGGGATATTTGAATTTGTGTGTCACAGACAAAGTTTTGACAAGGCATTTTGTCACAAAACAACTTTTTGCCAAAAAAGTATAATGCTTGGTCGAACCAAACAAAATTTAAAATGAAAGTTTTTGAGTATGAAAGCGACTTAGCTGGTTAATGTGCTTGGTGTTGGTGACGCGATTCGGGCTTGTGGCTGGACAAAGATGCACATTGGTCTGTGACAGATCCGACAAGGTTCGTAGTCCTCGGCATGGCCGAGGTCCCAGCCTCCAAGCCCGAGGTGTCCGAGCAAGGAGTTCGGCACTCCGAGGTAGTGACACGGCTCGGCCAATGCAGGCCGGCAGAGTGATGCCGAAGAGACCATGTGACATAGTCAAAGTCCAATACCTGCACATGTAAAATAGTGCAGGCGAACAACAATAATATAAATATATAAAAATCCTCGCATAATTAATTTACGCAAGATAATTCATTTAAAGATATGTGGCCTGGAGCCGAAGTCAATGTCGATGCAAGGTGTCAGCGTGATGCGGTAAAGGCGTGGCAAAGCCTGACTTCATAGGTCGGTCCGAGTTCCGGATGTGGTGTTCGCCGGACTATGTACAGAAACTGACCGAACCACCATGTGACCGTCGTTAATGCGGCCACCATTTGAAAGACCTGTGTACAGGTGATGGAACAAACCAGAGTAATAATTACTTGGGAAAAATAAACCCAAACAAGCAAAAATTACTAGGATAAATGGCACCTGGTTTATTTGTTGTAGCAATCTGAAGAAAGGTGACTCCCAAAATTAGGATTCGATCCACACACCCATTTTCCTGATGGGTGATGAAGCGACGACATGGCGATGCTGGCAAATATTTTTTCTCGCCGAGGCAAAGCCCCCGGTCCAGCTAACGTAACAAAGCTGGTCGGCTGGTGACGCCGAAGTCTCTGGAGTAGGTTGACGAAGAAATAGCGGAGGCCTCGGTCCAGCCGGGGTGTCTATGTAGGTCAGTGTGATGGACATCGGCTTGAAGAAGCAACAATGCGGCAATGCCGATGCAGGTCGTAGCTCGTGACATGGTCAATGCCGGCTTGATGAAGTGACCGTGCAGCGATGCTAGTGTGCCCGCTTCGTGTAGTCCGTGGGGCGGCGATGTTGGTGATGATTTATCCTTCACGATGCCGAACTCTTGTTCGGCTCGTAGAGATGATGATCCAAAAAAGTTGAGCCCGACTCAACAAAGCGATGACATGTCTAACGCAGGTCGGCAACCGTAGAGCAACGTTGTCGGGCTAGCTTGACACCGGCACGATGGTGAAGATCATATTGGAAAAGATTTTAAATTTAGCGGGATGTGTTTGGAAACAAAACACAATACCCCACACAAAACTTCCTTCAAAAAGGATGTCCGAAATCCCGTTCATAAAAAAGATGAACTCAGGTCGGATTCGTTCTCGTGCAGAAGACACATCTGAAAAGTGATGCACTAATCAGAAGATTCCCGGAGTTTGGATGGTCGGATCAAGCTGAAATTTTGTGGAGTCGTAGATATGGGAATTCCGCAGCAGATGAATGGTTGGATCTTCTAAATGACCTCCGAGTTGGGATCTGGAGATCATGCCCTAAACTCGTCCAGATTCCCGTCCAGATTTGACAGGGCTCCGGTATAGCATATATTGCCAGAGATTCCTCCATCAGAACTCGACGAAATTTTCCAGGGTTGTTGTAAACTCAATTCCGCGCAATTCCACCAAAGCAATCGTTAAAACGACACGCGAGGAGGCGGTGGCGGAGGATACAAGTTCGCCCTTCAATAAAACAGCATGGTCGCCCGAGGGCAATGTTGATGTTGAGCCCCCGAGCTCCATGGATGATTCCTCCATGATCTTGATAGAGATCGGAGTTGATGTTGATGAAGGCCCTCATACGAACATGACGATCGGAGATAGGGTGCAGTCCTCGGTCAAGCCAAGGTGACCAGTCAAGTCGGCGACGAAGATGCCGACGTCGTAGTTGATCTGCAGTCGAGCCATTGATCATTTGCGATCACACAGTAGAACTCTCAATGAAAGCACCAACGTCGGTGTCAAAACCAGCAGATCTCGGGGTAGGGGTCCCGAGCTATGAATTTGGGATCTATGGTAACAGGGACGATGAACACGGTGTTTTTACCCAGGTTCGGGCCCTCTCTATGGAGGTAAAACCCTATGACCTGCTCTTATTTATATCAATGGAGTATCAACTACAGAGTTGATCTACCTCGAGATCATATATTGTGGTCTAAACCCTAGAGGTATGATGAGTAATGTCATAATGATCTAGCCTCTCTATCAACTAGCCTAGCCTCGGTTTATATACTGCACCAGAGGCCTAGGATAACAAGAGTCCTAGTCGAATTCGCCTGTGGGAAGGAGTCCTTGCCTTGATCACCAAGTCTTGAGGAATCTTCCTCGTGTATACATCGGTTGTCCGAACTGGCCCATGAGTGTACGGCCATGGGTGTCCTCGGCCCAATCTAACTGATTGGGAGACGACGTGGTGAGTACCCCCTAGTCCAGGACACCGTCAGCGGCCTCTAGAGAGGCCAGCTCCTAGTAGGCGGCCCCAATCGCCCTCAAAGTTTGCACCACATTATGACGACAAGACAGGGTGTGGCTACAACGATGCCTACCACCCCCAAATACAGGGCGGAGCGTGGCCATAGTGTGACGTACTGGGCAGACATCCCTCGCCCGACGTGGGAGTGTTGCCACGCAGCCCATGACATCACCATGGCAGAGAAGGCCATGCTCCCATTACGAGCTGTCGGTACGGCCCCAGGCGGCGGGCCCTACCTAAGAGTGAGAAGCCAAAAGGCAGCGAACTCGGACCAGTCAGCATGAGGGGAGGCCGACTCCTAGCAGGCGGCCCTCTCTTTCCCTCACAGTTTGTGCGCCATTAACCAGAAGAAATGGGGAGTGGCTAAAGTGAACGCCCGCCAGGCGGCAGCACTGTAGCCACACCGTCCCCGACAAAGCATGCATCATCAGCAGCATTGCCACAATAATGAGCACCTGACAGACCCGCCAGCGTCGGGCGTGGCCTGTCGGCAAAGTACGAGACAGCCGGCGGGCCCCACCAGGAGGTGGGCCCCAGCGGTCGGTGGAGAAGACGGCACCTATAGACCCTGACAGCGGGGTCCACACCCGGCTGGATTACCATTGTACCCCTATGGGTAGGCCTATATAAACTGCCCAGGGCACCCATGCAAAGGGTTCAGCCTCACTAAGACCTTAACACACCCACACATGCATGTAGAGGGAGTAAGCTAGGGCTAGCCTTGTTCTTCTTCCCCCTCAAGAGAAACAGCTCATGGAGCATGCTTGTAGCCACCATTGTTGCTTGAGTGATCATGCAGAGACCCTGGAGAGCAGGAGTAGGGGTGTTATCTCCTAGGAGAGCCCCGAACCTGGGTAAGATTCGCCGGCAGGCATGTTTGCGCCTTATCCCGTTTCCTGGCACCGGCGACGTATTATTAGCCCCCTCCATGATAAGCCATCCATTGGCATATGTCGCACGACACCCCCGACATTTGGCGCCCACCTTGGGGCTAGGTGCACGATCGTCCGGAGATCTATTCTGGATGGGAACCCTATTCCTCCCTCGTGAGCGCAGCCAGCCCGGCTCGCCCGATGGCGTTTGCGCCGATGCGCTGCAGGGCACAAAAGTCGCCTGCGCGGCGGCGAGCCTCGCCGATCTTTTTGCACTTACAATCTTCCCCTTTTCAGTGATTGATGACAATATAGATTAAGTTTTCAATGGGGATAAACATCTGAAGTGTAAAAACTGATACTGAGGAATTTGATTGCGAGATATAGAAGAACTCCCCCTAAAGATGTGCATATGTGAGGAATTTGCTTTGATAGCGAATGCACACTGTAGAGTCGAATCACGGAGATCTCCCCCTATATCTTGTAATTCATACACGCATTTAACATATGATATGAAGAATTTGAAATGCATGATGAAATATGGTGACTGATGTAATTCAGGATGAGTGCATTAGCATATATGAGGAAATAGCATGCAGAAAAACAGAGCATAAGTATCAAACCACCATCAGACTTAAGTTTACAACTCGATCCAACAAATACTTCAGAAGAACGAGAGTTGTAACTTAGCAAAAAAATTCCCATATATATAGACTCGCTTGAAGACTAACTCAACTTTCTCCCCCTTTGTCATCGAATGACCAAAAGGGACGAAAAACGAGGACTAACGCCCCTGAAGAATATCATCATGATGTTGATGGAGGAGCGCCAATGTTGTTGGGGTCGTCCGTTGATGTAGGGCCTGCCGCAGTGTCGGTCAAGTCTTCATGTTCATCAGTCTCACGCGATGAAGAATATGAGCTGGCCACCAAGTGAGGAACTTTGACCTTCTTGAATTTCTTCAAAGGTGGTTGAGACCAGTCAAAGTCATGCTTGAAGCCCATCTACTTGAGATCTTCATCACCATAGAGGTTAGACAAGACAGCCCAGGTGCGATCAAAAACTTCATGCAAGTAGTAATGGTTCTTCTTCACAATGCTTTGCATGATTGTCATGTTCTGAAGAATTGAACCAAACTGTCGCGTGACTGACTTGTGGTTGCGATCGACCTTCTAGTGAAGACTGAGGAGAAGCTCACGATCGGTAATCAGCCTTGGAGAAGTGGCTTGAGGATATTGCTTTGAAGCTTTTGCGACAGTGTCATGCGTGGCAAGGTCATCATTGGTGGAGTTGGATGCAGCTTTACAAAACTGTTCATCCAATGGACGAGTGCCTTCATGAATGCCAGTAGCCTTGCCCTTCTCATCAGCTGAGGAAATAGTCCATTCGAGGACTTTAATTGGGGGAAAATAGCTGAGATGGCATTGACAATCAGCCTTATAATGAATTGAAGACCTTGATCCGATGAATCTCATGATCCAGGGAGCATAAGGCTTCAATTCAAATGGAGATAGAGCGACATTGGCCAAAGTCCTCATGAAGAAATCGTGGTAGTTCATAGGAATACCATGTATGATGTGGAACAGCAGATTCTTCGTGATGCCAACAACTTCATCATCAGAGTTGTGGCCCTTGATTGTACTAAGGGTTTTCATTAATATCATGTATATAGTCCTTGGCACATAAAGTAGTTCCTTGACAAGGAATTTGGTTCTCGGAGCTTGTCCTGGCTTCAAAGGCTTCATCAGCACTTGCATCAGATGGTTGGAGAGCTCAGGTTCATCTTAGAGACGCCTTGCACCTTCAGTGGGAGGACTGTTTGGGACGGCATGAAGCAATTCAGAGGCCGATGCTTTGTAGTGAGTATTTTCTGCATCAAGTCCAATCCCCATGAATTCACATCTTCAACATTGCCAGTGATGTGCAACATGGCATAGAACTGAAGAATGAGTTCTTCATTCCAGTCGCATATGTCGGTGCAGAGGTTGAGCAGCCTAGCATCATGAAGAACACTAAGGACTGGGGTGAAGCATGGCAACGATTCCATATCCACATGAGGAATTTGCTCATGGTCAAAATCTTGTCGTTATCAAACAACAGCGAGGAATAGAAGTTCATTTGACTCGCTGTCCGGAAGCGCTTGCGTCTAAGTCTTGCAGAGTCATATGGATTGTAATCCGTGAAGAGAATATGATAATTGAAGAAGTCTTCAGCCTTGAACTTCTGCTTCTTGGTGAGAGGATTCAGTGGCTTGTGCTGAAGATTAGCAGTTGAAGTCTTCACAGCCTCTTGACGTATAGCCACCGGAGCCATAGGCTGGGGAATTCAGGAGCAATGTCATCAGCAGCCTTGGCCTCCATTTCTTTAGCAACATTTGTATCAGCACTAGTGGCTGGAACTTCTTTAGGAATAGTGTGAAGAGAAGCTTGACGTTCTTCAGAGCTAGAATGGATTTCTTCAGTCAAGACTGGGGACTGAGGAAGCTGTTGTAGAGGGGTGAACAGTGGTGAATTGGGGTGATGACTTTCCCAGTAGTCATCATTCAGAATTGGAGTGGTACACACAATGTCCACATCTTCATCTTCATCATCTATTTCTTCAACGCCTGCCTCTTCAGCTATGAACTGAGGCATGAGTGATGATACTAGTGAAGTTGAAGTGATATTGTCCACTTCAATTTCTTCATCCAACTGCTCTGTCGAAGCAGAAGAAGGATCTTCTTCATCAGATTCACTTGGAATCACATATTCCTCACCAAAGGGAATAATCTCCTCTGACGGCATGCTTGATAGGGGAACAACATCTATGTGATTTTCATAAGAGCTTGTCAGGGTCTTCACTTTCTTTGGAGCTGAAGACTCTAAGGAAGCAGATGCTTTCCTTTGCTTCACTACTGCTCACTCCGATACCTTGTTTTTCTTCACTTCTGATGCAGAAGGAAGGTTGATGCTTGTGTGTGCAAGAGGAGCAAAGGAAATTGGTGCAGTTTCTTCAGGAACAACTGATGCAGTTGCCCTGGCTTGTTCAATTTCTTCAGGCGCAGAAGCAGATGCTTCAATTGGCCAGGCTAAATCTTCAGGCGCAACACTAGAGGTTGCCCTGACAATTCATTCAGCGGCTGGAATATCTTCATCAGCCCTGGTGCTCTCATTTTCTTCAGCAGCCTGATTTTCGTCAGCGGTGCTGCCATGTTCTTAAGTAGGCTGAGCAGATGCTTCAGCCTAAGGAATTTCATGTTGCATTGGGGCTGCAACATTTGAGGTGAATCCCTTGGTCAGCTTGACTAATCTGACTTTGGCTCCCAGCCAATCAACATAGTATCGGTCGAATTCATCACTTAGACCCTTGATTTCTGATTGCAGAGCTACAAGGTCATCAGGTCATAGCTTCAAAACATTTTTCTTCAGAAAGCGCTCTTTCTTGTACTAAGCTTTCTTCACCCTCCTCCCGTATTCAAATTTCCATTTTTCCTCATCAATGAAGGAAGTCAACACATGACTTTGGCCAAGAGTGAGGTTCAGCTCAGGCAGAGGAGTGTTGGGATCCTTACACCAGAGGTCGATGAACTATAGGATAAACTTGGGATCCAACATTAATGACACATTACTGCCTTTCGCTCTAGCGGCCCTGTGTATTCTATCTATGATGATTTCAGCTAATTCCTCGTCATCAGCTTCGCCTTCACTTGACGGGACTTGGAAGGCAACCTGCTTCTTGTGAAGACTTGGCCTTGTGCCTCGTCCAGCAGTGGCCTTTTTCTTCAGCAAAGTTGGGCCTGTTGAGGATTGAAGAGGAGCTGAAGAACTTGCGGATGCTCCTGAAGCAATAGAGATACCAGTTGTCCTTTGGCACGAGACGAGGTGCGCAGGTGCCGAGGACTTTGCAACAGCAGCTGAAGGTCTTGCAACGGTGGGGACTGGAGCTGCTTGAGGAATATGCCGTGAGGGGTTTGAAAAGGTTGGCAGTGAGGGCTTTGAAAAGCTTGTGTGCAGGCTTCATCGGCATAGCCTTCTTAGGCTTACTAGCAGAGGCCTCAACAGCGGCAGCAGCAAAGTCTTCATTGAAATTCCTCATTGCTTATTTGGCCATTTTGGCCAACTTGGCTTGCCGCTTGGCCCATTCATCCGGATAGTCCTCACTGCGCTTGAGGCTAGTGGGATCAACAATTTGGCCAGGTGCCAACGGAGGTCTTGGGCAAGAAGGGTGTAAAGCAAATTTCTTCATGTGTTTTGGAGTTACGTATCTGTACTCCCCCCATTCCCGTGCCCATCTTCTTTTTGTACTCTAAATGCGCACCTTGCGCTGATTTTTGTTCTCCTTGCCATGTTTGGCTTCATCAGGAGTACAATATTCCTCATAAATGTCATTAGCGATCTCAAATGTTGTATTCACTTTTGGTCTCTTTCTCTCCTAAGGTCTATTGCCATCAGCCATTTTCTTCAGCTGAGGATTTTGAACAATAGAATTCTCCGACGAGGTATGCAATTTGTCTTCAAGGAACATTGCAAATGAGTTAAGTTGATGAGAACCTAGAGATTCAGCAGCGCACATGCATACCTGTGAATAGAGTATAGGTGCAAAGAATTTGGAGAGGTCATATGCGTTCTCAGAAGTTTTTCAAAAGAAACAGGTTTGAGGAATTTGATCAAGAATGTCTTGAGGAATTTCACTAAGCGGTCTTTGACTTAGTTTCCAGAGTTGTATAGATTGAAAATCCACACAATTGAGGAATCTTGAAGAAAAACGTTGCTTAGAGAAACAAAACAAGAGAAAATGCTTGGGTGGTGTTTATGAGTGTGCAAGTTGAAGAATAAACACCTTTTGAAGATTTTGTCGAAATCATCAGAATCAACAAGGGCAGTAAAAATAGATTTTATTTATCCTTGACGAATAACACGATGAACCGGGAGTTGTAGATGGGAAGTTCGTCCATTCAGATCTTCCACGCCCTAACTTGGCAACGGAAGACAGCTACGGCGGCGACGGAGTGAAGATTTTCGCGGCCGGCGCGAGTACGACGGTGACGAGGTCGAGGCAGTGAAACCCTTCCTCACCAGCGACGATGGAAGTAGCAGCGGTGCTAGGTCTGAGAGCTCAAGCGAGGGAAGTGAGGTCGATCGGGGTAAATGAAGTATGAGGAGGGTGAGGGGTATTTATAGCCGAGATGAAAAACCGCTCGCCCAAGGAAATAGGACGAATGTGCCCCTGACCCTTCTCATCCTAGCAACATATGCCACCCATGTAGAGTGAGGTGGAGATCGTGTGAGATCGTGGGTGAATATAATAACCTTATCATGGGATGCAGAACGGTTTGAGCGGAAAAAGCCGAAAATTGAGATATGAAAATTTTAAAGTTTCGTTCGCAAATTCTTCAGCTGACAAGGACACAGTGAAGATTTTAAATGGGTTTCAAATAGAACGCACAAGAAGAATTTGTGAACAGACTGGGTTGAGTTTAACATAGAGGGGGGAGGGTGAAAGATCGTGGATGTCGCCTAGAGGGGGGTGAATAGGCGTTTTAAAATAATTACGGTTTAGGCTTGAACAAATGCGGAATAAACCTAGTGGTTAATTTGTCAAGCACAAAACCTAAAACAACTATGCTCACCTAAGTGCACCAACAACTTATGCTAAGCTAGCTAAGCAACTAGAGATAGCAAGATATATGACCAAGAACAATACGGCTATCACAAAGTAAATTGCATAAGTAAAGGGGTCGGAGAGATAACCGAGGCACATGGAGACAACGATGTATCCCGAAGTTCACACCCTTGCGGAAGCTAATCTCCGTTTGGAGCGGTGTGGAGGCACAATGCTCCCCATGAAGCCACTAGGGCCACCGTAATCTCCTCACGCCCTCGCACAATGCAAGATGCCATGATTCCACTAAGGGACCCTTGAGGGCGGTCACCGAACCCATACAAATGGCAACCCTTGGGGGAGGTCACTGAAATCATACACTTTGGCAACCCTTGAGGGCGGTCACCGGTACCCATCAAATTGCTCGGGGCGGTCTCCACAACCTAATTGGAGACCCTGACGCTTGCCCGGACCTTTACACCACAATGATTGAGCTCCGAACACCACCAACCATCTAGGGCGCCCAAGCACCCAAGAGGAACAAGCTCAAGGGTACCAAGCACCCAAGAGTAATAAGCTTCTCAACTTGTAACTTCCACGTATCACCGTGAAGAACTCAAACCGATGCACCAAATGCAATGGCAAGGGCACACTGAGTGCCCAAGTCCTTCTCTGTCAAATCTGACCGAAGCAACTAATGCTAGGGAGGAAAATGAGAGGAAGAACAAGAAGGAGAACACCAAGAACTCCAATATCTAGATCCAAGGGGTTCCCCTCACATAGAGGAGAAAGTGATTAGTGGAAAAGTGGATCTAGATCTCCTCTATCTTTTCCCTCAAAAACTAGCAAGAATCCATGGAGGGATTGAGAGTTAGCAAGCTCAAAGAAGGTCAGCAATGGGGGAAGAACACGAGCACAAAGGATAAAGTTCATTGGGGAATAAGACCCCCTTTTATATGAGGGGGAAAATCCAACTGTTATGCTCACAGCCCGCACAGAGCGGTACTACCGCTAGGGAGGCAGAAGCCCAATGAAACAACACTGTAAAGGGGTAACAGGGCGGTACTACTGCAGGAGCGGTACTACCGCCTGCCCTTGCGATACTACAGTGCGACCACCAATGAAAAGAGAAACTGCAGTGCCTACAACCGCTAGAGCTAGCTATGTGAAAAAGTCGGCACGGTACTACCGCTCACAGAGTGAGGTACTACCACGTAAGGGCGGATGTAAAAAATTACATCTGCGCCTACTACCGCACGCAACAGCGCCAGGACATGAGGCAGTGGTACTACCACTCACCAGGAGCGGTACTACCGCGTAGGGCGCAGAAGTAAAAAATTACTTTCGTGCCTACTTCCGTGTGTGCTAGTGTTGTGGGCTAGAGGAAGCGGTACTACTGCTCACCAGGAGCGGTACTACCGCTGGCCCCTGCGGTACTACCGCTCCCTTGAGTAGTACGACTTCATGCAATAGAGGCTTTAGCACTTGGATGCCTTCAAAATGCAGCTAAAGACAACAGACGGATCCAATAAAATTAGAACTGCCATAACTTCTGCAAATGAGCTCCAAATTGAGCAAACTCACGCTTGTTGGATACAAGACGATGAGTAGCATCAATACATCTTGTTATAGTAAGAAGAGGCAGGGGAGGTATGCATAAAAACTGGAGGAGTGAAACCTCCAACAAAGAAGAACGGACATAACCTCCAACATCGACAACATCATAGAGGATGCAACTGAACTCCATTTTTGATGAACTTGAGCTTGTCATCAAGATGACTATAAGATCCAAAACTCACAAAGAGAACCAAACAAGAACAAAGAAATATGATGCAAGGATGCAATGGTTCGATCTCTCTACGAACGATACGATCAAGCTACTCATCGAGATCCCCCCTTGATAGTACGACAATTGATCCTATAACCCGGCTCCCAACCACCACCATGAGACCGGAAAAATAGAAAACCTATCAAGGGCAAACCTTTGCCTTGCACATGGTCCACTTGAGCTAGATGATGATGATCTTGACTCCCTCAAGTTGGACCAGCTTTCTTGACTGCGTTGGCTCTATGAAGACTAGTTGATTGCTCCCCCATACTCCACTATTGTGAGCCACTCTTCCACACATCTTCACAAACCCATTGTTACCACAATGGACCGCAAACTTCAAGCATTTGATCTCTTCATGATGCTCCACTTGAACTTGCACACTGCAACCTAACCCCACAAAGAACTCTCACGAAGACCATGGGCTATTGCACAAAGTGTAATTGACAATGCTTACCATACCATGGGAACATTTGATCCCTCTCGGTGTTGGGGAATGTAGTAATTTCAAAAAAATTCCTACGCACACGCAAGATCATCGTGGTGCATAGCAACGAGAGGGGAGAGTGTGTCCACGTACCCTCGTAGTCCGAAAGCGGAAGCGTTAGCACAACGCGGTTGTTGTAGTCGTATGTCTTCACGATCCGACCGATCAAGTACCGAACGCACGGCACCTCAGAGTTCTGCACATGTTCAACTCGATGATGTCCCTCGATCTCCGATCCAGCCGAGTGTTGAGGGAGAGTTTCATCAGCACGATGTCGTGGTGACAATGATGATGTTCTACCGATGCAAGCCTTCACCTAAGCACCACTACGATATGATCGAGGTGGATTATGGTGGTGGGAGGCACCGCACACGGCTAAGAGATCAATTGTTGTGTCTATGGGGTCCCCCCCTCCTTCGTATATAAAGGGGGAGGAGGAGAGGGCCGGCCAAGGGGGTGGCGCGGCCTAGGAGGGGGAAACCTACTCCAAGTAGGTTTGCTCCTCCCTTTCCTAATCCAAGAAGGAGGGAGAAGGAAGGAGTGGGAGAGGGGAAAGGCAAGGGGGGCGCCGCCCCCTTTCCTTGTCCTATACGGACTTAAGGGGAGGGGGCGCACCTCTTGCCCTGGCCGGCCCCTCTCTCTCCACTAAGGCCCAACAAGGGCCATTAGTCCCGGGGGGGGGGGGGTCCGGTAACCCCCGGTACTCCGATAAATGTCCGAAACCTTTCCGACGTCCAAACATAGTCATCCAATATATCAATCTTTACGTCTCGACCATTTTGAGACTCCTTGGCATGTCCATGATCACATCCGGGACTCCGAACTACCTTTGGTACATCAAAACATATAAACTCATAATATAACCCTCATCTAACTTTAAGCGTGCGGACCCTACGGGTTCGAGAACTATGTAGACATGACCGAGACACGTCTCCGGTCAATAACCAATAGCGGAACCTGGATGCTCATATTGGCTCCTACATATTCTACGAAGATCTTTATTGGTCAAACCGCATAACAACATATGGTGTTCCCTTTGTCATCTGTATGTTACTTGCCCAAGATTCGATTGTCGGTATCTCGATACCTAGTTCAATCTCGTTACCGTCAAGTCTCTTTACTCGTTCCGTAATACATCATCCTGCAACTAACTCATTAGTTGCATTGCTTGCAAGGCTTATAGTGATGTGCATTACCGAGTGGGCCCAGAGAGATACCTCTCCGACAATCGGAGTGACTAATCCTAATCTCGAAATAGACCAACCCAACAAGTACCTTTGGAGACACCTCCAGAGCACCTTTATAATCACCCAATTATGTTGTGACATTTGGTAGCACACAAAGTGTTCCTCCAGTAAACGGGAGTTGCATAATCTCATAGTCATAGGAACATGTATAAGTCATGAAGAAAGCAATAGCAACAAACTAAACGATCAAGTGCTAAGATAACAGAATGGGTCAAGTCAGTCACATCATTCTCCTAATGATGTGATACCGTTAATTAAATGACAACTCTTTGTCTATGGCTAGGAAATATAACCATCTTTGATCAATGAGCTATTCAAGTAGAGGCATACTAGTGATACTCTGTTTGTCTATGTATTCACACATGCACCATGTTTCTGGTTAATACAATTCTAGCATGAATAATAAACATTTATCATGATATAAGGAAATAAATAATAACTTTATTATTGCCTCGAGGGCATATTTCCTTCGGTCTCCCACTTGCACTAGAGTCAATAATCTAGTTCACATTTTTACGTGATTAGTTCACATCTCTATGTGACTAATACCCAAAGGGTTTACTAGAGTCTATAATCTAGTTCACATCGCTATGTGATTAACGCGCAAAGAGTGATCATGTTTTCCTTGTGAGAGAAGTTTAGTCTACGTGTCTGTAACATTCAGATCCGTATGTATTTCGCAAATTTCTATGTCTACAATGCTCTGCATGGAGCTACTCTAGCTAATTTCTCCCACTTTCAATATGTATCCATATTGAGACTTAGAGTCATCTAGATCGATGTAAAAAGCTTGCATCGACGTAACTTTTCACGATGAACTCCTTTATCACCTCCATAACTGAGAAATATTTCCTTGGTCCTCTAAGGATAATTTTGACCGCTGTCTAGTGATCTACTCCTAGATCACTATTGTACTCCCTTATCAGAAAGATGCTAAGGTATACAATAGTACTGGTAAACAGCATAGCATTCTTTATAGAAGCTATGGCTGAGGCATAGGGAATGACTTTCATTCTCTTTCTACCTTCTGCCATGGTCGAGCTTTGAGTCTTACTCAATTTCACACCTTGTAACACATGCAAGAACTCTTTCTTTGACTATTCCATTTTGAACTACTTCAAAATCTTGTCAAGGTATGTACTCATTGAAAAAACTTATCAAGCGTCTTGATCTATCTCTATAGATCTTGATGCTCAATATGTAAGCAGCTTCACTGAGGTCTTTCTTTGAAAAACTCCTTTCAAATACTCCTTTATGCTTTGCAGAATAATTCTACATTATTTCCGATCAACAATATGTCATTCACATATACTTATCAGAAATGATGTAGTGCTCCCACTCACTTCCTTGTAAATACAGGCTTCACCGGAAGTCTGTATAAAACTATATGCTTTGATCAACTTATCAAAGCATATATTCCAACTCCGAGATGCTTGCACTAGTCCATAGATGGATAGCTGGAGTTTGCATATTTTGTTAGCACCTTTAGGATTGACAAAACCTTCTGATTGCATCATATACAACTCTTTCTTTAATAAATCCTTTAAGGAATGCAATTTTGTTTATCCATTTGCCAGATTTCATAAAATGTGGCAATTTGCTAACATGATTTGGACAAACTTAAGCATTGCTACGAGTGAGGAAATCTCATCATTGTCAACACCTTGAACTTTGTCAAAAACCTTTTTCGACAAGTCTAGCTTTGTAGATAGTAACACTACTATCAGCGTCCGTCTTCCTCTTGAAGATCCATTTATTTTCTATGGCTTGCTGATCATCGGGCAAGTCAACCAAAGTCCACACTTTGTTCTTGTACATGGATCCCATCTCAGATTTCATGGCCTCAAGCAATTTTGTGGAATCTGGGCTCATCATCGCTTCCTCATAGTTTGTAGGTTTGTCATGGTCAAGTAACATGAACTCTAGAATATGATTACTGTACCACTCTGGTGCGGAACATACTCTGGTTGACCTACGAGGTTCGGTAGTAACTTGATCCGAAGCTTTCCTGATCATCATCATTAACTTCCTCACTAATTGGTGTAAGAGTCACAGAAACAGATTTCTGTGATGAACTACTTTCCAATAAGGGAGCATGTACAGTTACCTCATCCAGTTCTACTTTCCTCCCACTCACTTCTTTCGAGAGAAATTCCTTCTTTAGAAAGGATCCATTCTCGGCAACAATTATCTTGCCTTCGGATCAGTGATAGAAGGTGTACCCAACAGTTACTTTTGGGTATCCTATGAAGACGCACTTCTCCGACTTGGGATTGAGCTTATCAAGATGAAATTTTTTCACATAAGCATCGCAACCCCAAACTTTAAGAAACGATAGCTTAGGTTTCTTGCTAAACCACAGTTCATATGGTGTTGTCTCAACGGATTTAGATGGTGCCCTTTTTAATGTGAATGCAGCTGTCTCTAATGCATAACCCCAAAACGATAGTGGTAAATCGGTAAGAGACATCATAGATTGCACTATATCAAATAAAGTGCGGTTATGACGTTCGGACACACCATTACGCTGTGGTATTCTAGGTGGCATGAGTTTGTGAAACTATTCCACATTTTTAATTGAAGACCTAACTCGTAACTTAAATATTCGCCTATGCGATCAGATCGTAGAAACTTTAATTATTTTCTTTTTACGATGATTTTCCACTTCACTATGAAATTTTTGAACTTTTCAGATGTTTCAGACTTATGTTTATTCAAGTAGATGTACCCATATCTGCTCAAATCATCTGTGAAGGTCAAAAACTAATGATACCCGTCGCGAGCCTCAACACTCATCGGAGCTCATACATCAGTATGTATTATATCCAATAAGTTAGTTGCTCGCTCCATTGTTCCGAAGAACGGAGTCTTAGTCATCTTGCCCATGAGGCATGGTTCGCAAGCATCAAAATGATTCATAATCAAGTGATTCCAAAAGCCCATCAGCATGGATTTTCTTCATTCACTTTACACCAATATGACCTAAATGGCAGTGCCACAAATAAGTTGCACTATCATTATTAACTTTGCATCTTTTTGGCTTCAATATTATGAATATTTTTATCACTACGATCGAGATTCAATGAACCATTTTTATTGGGTGTATGACCATAGAAGGTTTTATTCATGTAAACAGAACAACAAGTATTCCCTAACTTAAATGAATAACTGTATTGCAATAAACATGATCAAATCATATTCATGCTCAACGCAAACACCAAATAACATTTATTTAGCTTTAACACTAATCCCGAAAGTATAGGGAGTGTGCGATGATGATCATATCAATCTTGGATCCACTTCCAATACACATCGTCACTTCAACCTTAACTAGTCTCTATTCATTCCGCAACTCCCGTTTCGAGTTACTACTCTTAGCAACTAAACCAGTATCAAATACCGAGGGGTTGCGATAAACACTAGTAAAGTACACATCAATATCATGTATATCAAATATAGCATTTTTCACTTTGCCATCCTTCTTATCCACCAAATACTTGGGGCAGTTCCGCTTCCAGTGACCAGTCCCTTTGCAGTAGAAGCACTTAGTCTCAGGCTTAGGTCTTGACTTGGGCTTCTTCACTTTGAGCAGCAACTTGCTTGCTGTTCTTCTTGAAGTTCCCTTTCTTTCCTTTTGCCCTTTTCTTGAAACTAGTGGTCTTGTTAATCATCAACACTTGATGCTCTTTCTTGATTTCTAACTTCATCTATTTCGTCAACATGAAAAGCTCGGGAATCGTTTTCGTCATCCCTTGCATAGTATAGTTCATCATGAAGTTCTACTAACTTGGTGATGGTGACTAGAGAATTCTTTTGATCACTATTTTATCTGGAAGATTCACTCCCACTTAATTCAAGTGATTGTAGTACCCAGATAATCTGAGCACAAGCTCACTTCTTGAGCTATTCTGCTCCATCTTTTAGATATAGAACTTGTTGGAGACTTCATATCTCTCAACTCGAGTATTTGCTTTAAATATTAACTTCAACTCCTGGAACATATCATATGATCCACGACCTTCAAAATGTCGTTGAAGTCCTGATTCTAAGCTGTTAAGCATGGTGCACTAAACTATCAAGTAGTCATCATATTGAGCTAGCTAAACGTTCATAACGTCTGCATCTACTCCTGCAATAGGTCTGTCACCAAGCGGTACATCAAGGACATAATTCTTCTTTGCAGCAATGAGGATAAACCTCAGATCACGGATCCAATCCGCATCCTTGCTACTAACATCTTTCAACTTAGTTTTCTCTAGGAACAGATCAAAAATAAAACAGGGGAGCTAAACGCGAGCTTTTGATCTACAACATAGATATGCTAATACTACCAGGACTAAGTTCATGATAAATTAAAGTTCAATTAATCACATTACTTAAGAACTCCCACTTAGATAGAAATCCCTCTAATCATCTAAGTGATCACGTGATCCAAATCAACTAAACCATGTCCAATCATCACGTGAGATGGAGTAGTTTTCAATGGTGAACATCACTAAGTAGTTTTCACACTCGACCTTTCGGTCTCAGTGTTCTGAGGCCATATCTGTTATATGCTAGGCTCGTCAAGTTTAACCTGAGTATTCCGCGTGTGCAGCTGTTTTGCACCCGTTGTATTTCAACATAGAGCCTATCACACCCGATCATCACGTGGTGTCTCAGCACGAAGAACTTTTGCAACGGTGCATACTCAGGGAGAACACTTATATCTTCATAATTTAGTGAGAGATCATGTTATAATGCTACCGTCAATCAAAGCAAGATAAGATGCATAAAATATAAACATCACATGCAATCAATATAAGTGATATGATATGGCCATCATCATCTTGTGCTTGTGATCTCCATCTCCGAAGCACCGTCATGATCACCATCGTCACCGGTGCGACACCTTGATCTCCATCGTAGCATCGTTGTCGTCTCGCCAACTTATGCTTGTACAACTATCGCTACCGCTTAGTGATAAAGTAAAGAATTACAAGCGATTGCATTGCATACAATAAAGCGACAACCATATGGCTCCTGCCAGTTGCCGATAACTCGATTAGAAAAAAACATAATCATCTCATACAATAAAATATAGCATCATGCCTTGACCATATCATATCAGAACATGCCCTGCAAAAACAAGTTAGACGTCCTCTACTTTTTTGTTGCAAAGTTTTACGTGGCTGCTACGGGCTGAGCAAGAACCGTTCTTACCTACGCATCAAAACCACAATGATAGTTCGCCAAGTAAGTGTTATTTTAACCTTCTCAAGGACCAGGAATAACAACACTTGGTTCAACTAAAGTTGGAGAAACTGACACCCGCCAGCCACCTGTGTGCAAATCACGTCGGTAGAACCAGTCTCGCATAAGCGTATGTATAATGTCGGTCCGGGCTGCTTCATCCAACAATACCGCCGAACCAAAGTATGACATGCTGGTAAGTAGTATGACTTGTATCGCCCACAACTCACTTGTGTTCTACTCGTGCATATGACATCTCCGCATAAAACCTGGCTTGGATGCCACTGTTGGGGAACATAGTAATTTCAAAAAGTTTCCTACACACACGCAAGATCATGGTGATGCATAGAAACGAGAGGGGAGAGTGTGTCCACGTACCCTTGTAGACCGAAAGTGGAAGCATTAGCACAACGCGGTTGATGTAGTCGTACGTCTTCACAATCCGACTGATCAATTACCGAACGCATGGCACCTCCGAGTTCTGCACACGTTCAACTTGATGACTTCCCTCGAACTCCGATCCAGCTGAGTGTTGAGGGAGAGTTTCGTCAGCACGACGGTGTGGTGACGATGATGATGTTCTACCAACGCAGGGCTTCGCCTAAGCACCGCTATGATATGATCGTGGTGGATTATGGTGGAGGGGGGCACCACATATGGCTAAGAGATCAAGTGATCAATTGTTGTGTCTATAGGGTGCCCCCTCCTCCGTATATAAAGGGGGGAGGAGGAGAGGGTCGGCCAAGGTGGTGGCGCACACTAGGAGGGGGAAACCTACTCCAAGTAGGTTTGCCCCTCCCTTTCCTAATCCAAGAAGGAGAGGGAAGGAAGGAGTGGGGGAGGGGAAAGGCAAGGCCCCCCCTTTCCTTGTCCTATTCGGACTTAAGGGGAGGGGGCACGGCTCTTGCCCTGGCCGGCCCCTCTCTCTCTGTCCACTAAGGCCCAACAAGTCCCATTAGTTCCCGGGGGGTTCCGGTAACACCCGGTACTCCGATAAATGTCGGAAACCTTCCGGAACCTTTCCGGTGTCCAAACATAATTGTCCAATATATCGATCATTACATCTCGACCATTTTGAGACTCTTCGTCATGTCCATGATCACATCCGGGACTCCGAACTATCTTAGGTACATCAAAACATATAAACTCATAATATATCCGTCATCTAACTTTAAGCGTGCGGAGCCTACGGGTTCGAGAACTATGTAGACATGACCAAGACACGTCTCCAGTCAATAACCAATAGTGGAACCTGGATGCTCATATTGGCTCCTACATATTCTACGAAGATCTTTATTGGTCAAACCGCATAACAACATATGGTGTTCCCTTTGTCATCTGTATGTTACTTGCCCAAGATTCGATTGTCGGTATCTCGATACCTAGTTCAATCTCGTTACCGTCAAGTCTCTTTACTCGTTCCGTAATACATCATCCTGCAACTAACTCATTAGTTGCATTGCTTGCAAGGCTTATAGTGATGTGCATTACCGAGTGGGCCCAGAGAGATACCTCTCCGACAATCGGAGTGACTAATCCTAATCTCGAAATAGACCAACCCAACAAGTACCTTTGGAGACACCTCCAGAGCACCTTTATAATCACCCAATTATGTTGTGACATTTGGTAGCACACAAAGTGTTCCTCCGGTAAACGGGAGTTGCATAATCTCATAGTCATAGGAACATCTATAAGTCATGAAGAAAGCAATAGCAACAAACTAAACGATCAAGTGCTAAGCTAACAGAATGGGTCAAGTCAATCACATCATTCTCCTAATGATGTGATCCCATTAATCAAATGACAACTCTTTGTCTATGGCTAGGAAACATAACCATCTTTGATCAACGAGCTAGTCAAGTAGAGGCATACTAGTGACACTCTGTTTGTCTATGTATTCACACATGTATCATGTTTCCGGTTAATACAATTCTAGCATGAATAATAAACATCCTCATGATATAAGGAAATAAATAATAACTTTATTATTGCCTCTAGGCATATTTCCTTCACTCGGTATATCTTCTACGCCTTGTGAGTTGACCAACTTGATTCTCTCTTTGACTTAGTCTTGATCAACCTCTCCCAAGACCAATCTTTAGGTAATTCCTTGAATAGCACCTTGGTCAACACAAACTCTCCTTGAAACCAACACATGTACTCCAAGAAAAGCCTATGGACAAAACCTTCAAATATAACTCAAGGCAACCATTAGTCCATAGAGATTGTCATCAATTACCAAAACCAAACATGGGGGCACCACATGTTCTTTCAAAGGGTCCGATCACATTCACTTAGTAGAAAAATCAACTTGAAGAATTATCAATAAGTGAATGTTGTAGAGTACTGAAAACTCAAATATATAGTCAATGAAGAACAACGACGGAAAGAGTGAAGATTATGCAAAGTTGTAGAATTTGAACAACTGAGGAATTTCAAGAAAAACTCAAATTGAGGATTTTCAACTTTTGTTGGTGGCGTAACCCACCGTATAATAATGATGATTTCAGATGCCGCGTACAATTGTCGTAGGGCTCTGAGAATCTAATTATTTTTTAATTTCTTCACACTTAGAGGGTTAGTCTTCATTGATTGAATAAAAACGTTACTTCCTATGTTGCACATCTAAGTCATCAATTTTGCATATGTCTTAGGATATGTGTCCTTTTCAAAGAATATTCGAAGTTTCTGAGATATTTAGCCCACACCACAACTTGCTAAATCTATTCTCATCCAAGGGCTTTGCGAAGATATCAGCTAGCTGTTCTTCAGTCTTCACGTTCTTGATAGATATGTTGCCCTTCAACACGTGATCGCGAAGAAAATGATGACCAATCTGGATGTGCTTTGTCTTCTAGTGCTGAACTGGGTTATGAGCAATCTTGTTGGCACTCTCATTGTCACAGAAGAGTGGCACATTCTTCACATTGATGTCGTAGTCTTTGAGGGTTTGCTTCATCCATAGAAATTGAGCACAACAAGAACTAGCAGCAATGTACTCAGCTTCAGGAGTAGAGAGTGATACACAGTTCTGTTTCTTCAAGGACCAACATACCAAGGATCGTCCAAGGAAATGCACTACAAAAAAGACACTTTCGTGATGATACGTGTTTGTCACAGTAGGTCACGTTTTCTATCATGCATGTACATCCTTGACAATTTTATCACAAAATCAAGATAGTCATACCCATGCTGTCGTAGAAGTGTTCCATGACATTACCAAAATTATCATCACGGAAGTGTCCACTTCCATGAAGATAAATGGCGCGTCATGAAAGTGCTATCGTCAAGGGTGACCGACACGTGGCATCCACCGTAATGGGTCGCCGTTAAACTATCAGGTCCGGTTTCGGATCCGATAACCCATTAACTGCCCGGACCAATGGGGATTTTCCACGTGTAAAATTCTCATTGGCCGGAGGAAACACGTGTTGGCTCACCGTTGGGATAGATATCATCCACTCATTGGATAGGAGGTGCCTATGATAGGTCGACACGTGGCATGGCCAATAGTGGCCCATTCCGATGAAAAAGGCCGCCCCAGTAAAAATTAGCAGGCTAGCCCATATAAGGCCTACTTGTGTCAGGGCCATTTAAGCCCACGGCCCATACGAGATGTGCCAATTTGGCCCGTCAACAACTTGTTAAAGATTTGACACCATTGCAGCCCATCATTAGTTCGAGCCCGTTAACAGCCCGCTATATATTTGGGCCCAACATCGACCCAATGTGATTTCGGCATGTTAACGACCCATTCAAGGGATGGGCCAATTTTTAGGATGTACATATTTCGGTCTTTTAACGACCCATTTAAGTGTTGGGCCCATTTCCGGTCCGGTGTGTCTTTCATCCTATTGACGGCCCATAAATGAGTTGGGCCATTCATAGTCAGACCTTAGTTTTGGTCTTTTAGCGACCCATTTAAGTGTTGGGCCAATTCCCAGCCTGTTGACGGCCCATAAATGAGTTCGGCCATTTGTAGTCAGACCTGAGTTTTGGCCTTTTAACGACCCATGCTCTTCCTGGTCCAATACCAGCCCATTTTCTCTTTCGTCCTGCTAAAGGCCCATAACACAGTTGGGCCATTTACTGTACGACCTGACTTTCGGCCTCTTAGCGGCCCATGCTCTTCATTGTCCAGTACGAGCCCACTGTCTCTTTCGGCCTGCTAAACGCCCACAGTATAGTTGGGCCATATGTAGCCTGACCTTAGTAACAGCCTATTAACGGCCCGTGAAATCAAATGGGCCCACCTGTCGCCCGCTTTGATGCCGGCCAGTTAACGACCCAGGAGGTAAGAGGGCCGACCATTAACTTTCAGCCTGGTAATGGCCCATTAAGTTAATGGGCCCACTAAAGTCCGTACATGTCTTTAGGACCGATTAGATAATTTGAGCCCATTACGACGAGCAATTATGCATAGTACCAAAATCGATCAAGCAAAGGTACAACATACAGGGGACAATGTTGCACACCCAACATATATTACATGAAATGACATCCACTGGGCAATCAAAGATTGATGCCAGTGCAAATAAATGAACAGAACCTAACGATATACAATGTCACAATCTGTAACTCAGCGCGGATGATGCCCATAAGCATGTGGGCAAGTTCTTGCTGCTTTGCTACATTGTCTCTGAAAACATTGATCAGTTGTTGTTGCGCATGAATGTGCACCTCTGATTCCTCCAGTATTTCCATCATTGCTTCATCCATTAATTGGTTCATATCGGTGTCAAAATCGGCAGATCTCAGGTTGGGGGTCCCAAACTGTGCGTCTAAGGTCGATGGTAACAGGAGACAAGGGACACGATGTTTACCCAGGTTCGGGCCCTCTCTATGGAGGTAATACCCTACGTCCTGCTTGATTGATATTGATGAATATGAGTATTACCAGAGTTGATCTACCTCGATATCGTAATAGCTAAACCCTAGAGGTCTAGCTTGTATGGCTATGATAATGAGTCTATCCTATCCGGACTAAGTCCTCCAGTTTATATAGACACCGAAAGGATCTGGGGTTACACCAGGTCGATTACAAAGAAGGGAATCTACATATCTAGTCGCCAAGCTTGCCTTCCATGCCAAGGAGAGTACCATCCAGACATGGGTACAGTCTTCGGTCTTCGCATCTTCACAGCCCATCAGTACGACCCATGGCTAACAGGCCGGATGCCCGAGGACCCCTTAGTCCAGGACTCCCTCAGCAGCCCCTGAACCTGGCTTCAATGACAAGGTATCCGGCGCATAGTGCTCTCTTCGGCATTGCAAGACAGGTTCCTCCTTCCCAACTCCAAAATAGTTTTCCGACGAATTGATCGTGTCCAGACCTATAAAACACACCACACACAACCGTAGAGAGAATACAATAATCCATGAGTCCAATCTGGTGACAACTTTAGTAATGTGACCTCACGCTTCTCGGTCATTATTTTGAACCGTTTCTTGTCCCGCCATTCCACATTTCGGGGCGTGGTTTTTATTTTCACATATTGTCGAAGCAGAGATCGTGTCCCCTTAATGCGGGATTTTCATCAATACGAGCGTGGGTAATCCAACCGTCCTGCGGGAAAGATTCCTTAGGAATAGGCAGGTTCTTAGGCTTAGGAGGAGGCGTTCAATACTCACGGCCTTTATAAAGGAACCAAGGGTCGTCCCTTTATGCCTAACCTCTCCTCACCCTTCCCAACCTCGAGCTCTAGCACCCAAGGTTCGACTTCATTGTTTCAAGCCTCCCCATCATGTCCGGACCCAGCTCTCAGGGCCGATGGGTGGCTTCCTCCATTGTAGAGGAGGATATCGCAAAGCTTCGGGCAGCCAGATATTTGGCTGCGGAGGTCCACCACATGCTTCCTGCTCAAGAACAGGTTATTTCGACCCCCAGATCTGGCGAGAGGGTCGTATTCATCTCCCACTTCCTCCGGGGGCTAGGGTTCACTCTTCACCCCTTCGTCCGGGGGCTAATGTTTTATTACGGACTAGATTTTCATGACCTAGCCCCGGAATCTATCCTCCATTTTCTGCGTTTATCATTACATGCGAGGCCTTCATCCGAATCCCCCACACTTCGGCTTACGGCTCAAGACCTTCAGTGTGAGGCCGAAGGTAGTCGACGGGGAACAGGTGGAGTGCGGCGGTGCTATGATCAGCCAACTCACTAGTACTCCTTGGCCAAAAGGTTCTTTTACCGAAACTTCCAATCACTGGCAGCGGGAGTGGTTTTACGTTATGGAGCCCCGCAGCACCAAGTGGGTAGCTACACCCACATTCCGTCTTGGCCCATCGTTGCAGCTTGCATCATGGGTCAACAAGGGGCTGGACTGGGGATCAGTTGATGAATTGCAGACTTTACAAAGCCGCATTTGAACCCTCCTTGAGAGAGACATCGATCTTGTCAACGTGATCCAAGTGATGTTTGTTCGCCGAATCCTGCCATGCGAGCACAGGTCTCACCGCATGTGGGAGCTTAATCCAGAAGGACCACAAACCCTCCAACACTTCTTCGGCATCACACACAAAGGGATGTGGAAGTTATTTTTCGGGAAGAGGAAACATTAGCCGGACACTACCGAGGACGCTGGCCTTAACTGCAACCGTCCGGATACCCCGGTAAGCACTTGGCTCCCGAGCACTTTGTAATTATGCACACCGTAATTTGGTACTAAGCAAGCTATCTTATTCCAGGGCTGGACAAAGAAGGCGGAACTAATTATGTGTTCGGCCCCTCTGCTCGAGGGCCCAACGAATCCTGTTCTAACAAGGTTGCTGGCCCTGGCACCATACCAGATGCCTGTGAAGGAGGGCGAGGCGGAGAGTGAGAGGACCAAAAATGGCCCCTATTCCAAAGGTGCATCAGACTTCGTGTCCAGTGGAATCAAAATCCCCTCGTCCGAACACAAAAGTGAAGGGGGCCACCGACTCCTTTCCTCCTTGGAAGAAAAGGGCCGCCTCCGAAGATTGGGAGAATCAGGCTCCTAAGCTAGGCAAGATGCCTCAGGTGGGTGGCTCGGGCTTGGAGGACGTCGAAGCGTAGTCTCATGACAAGGACAAGCCTCAGGCCAAATCATAAGTGAGCAAGGCTGTTTTAAACATGTCATGTTCCTTTCTTGTAATGCCTGGAATATATATTTTTTGTTTTTGCAGCTCAGCACACAGTCTTCCTCAACAATCCTCTTCCTCGGGGGACCTTCTGCCAGAGAAGATGGAAAGCGAGATGCCCCCACCGGCCTCTCCGTCCAATAGGGCGGACGACTTCGAGGTGTCGTCGCGAAGAGTCTCCCCCGACCAACAAGTGGTGCAAGGGATAATGAAGACATTACCCGAAGGTGATACTTCGGTGGCCCAGGGTCCGGGGAACAACAATGAGGGCCCCGAACAATCCGATATACAACCGGATATGAATGAACAGATCCCTTCAAAGGGTGGCCGTAATCCTACGGCAGCCACCAGATATCCAGAGGCGCCAGATATCATGACGAACATGTTGCGGCAGGCTTCCATCTCAGAGGAACATCGTACCTTGATGGGCACGGTGGTTGAAAAGCTCTAGTCCGCGAAGAGCGGATTGGATGAGGCCTTTGCGAGCCTATTATGAGGCTTCGAGGTTTGTACTGTAATATGTGCAATTGTGTTTTATTCGCAAAATACACCTATGTATAGATAGTCGCCCCTGAGACTCGGGTTGGCTTCCCATGGGAGGCGAACGGAGGATTAAGAAGAAATATACAAGGACTATTCTGATTAACTTGAACACAGGCTGCTTCCCCCTGGCTACTTCCCAGACTATGGATATGGCCGAGCTGCAACGGAAGCTTGATATGGTCGGGGATGACATTGCATTAATTAATATGCGTCTTGACAAATCGCAAGGTATGTATTCAGGGCAGTCCCTTCACACACATCGTTGTGATATAAGCATGATGATGAAAGTTATATACTGTAATATGCATGGCTGCAGGTGGTGCTGCTGCCATTGAAATTCTTCGGGCGGAGAAGGCCCGGGCCAAGGAGTAGGCCCGGTGTAGTAATGCGGCTGCCAAAGAGGCATCGACTGAGTTAAAAGCCGAACGAGCTGCTCGGTGTCAAGACAAGGAGAAGATATCCATGATTGTGCTCGAACTAAAAAATGCTGCTAGCCATTGTGAACTCCCGGAGAAGGAGAATGACGCCAAAACAGCTGAAATTGACAAGGTCGTACGAGAGGCGAGAGAAGCGCGGACTGAATCCAGAGCCGCCCATGAGGAGATCCGGCAAGCTAGGGAGATTGCGGCTGGTGAGCCATTTTTGCTACACACTAAGTTCAGCGACTGAGGGAGTCCTGGATTAGGGGGGTCTCCGGACAGCCGGACTATCTCCATTGGCCGGACTGTTAGACTATGAAGATACAAGATTGGCCGGACTGTCCGGATTGGACTCTACTTGGCGTGGAAGGCAAGCTAGGCAATACGTATATGGATATCTCCTCCTTTGTAACCGACCTTATGTAACCCTAACCCTTTCCGGTGTCTATATAAACCGATGGGTTTTAGTCCGTAGGACAACAATCACAACATACAATCATACCATAGGCTAGCTTCTAGGGTTTAGCCTCCCTGATCTCGTGGTAGATCTACTCTTGTACTACCCATATCATCAATATTGATCAAGCAGGACGTAGGATTTTACCTCCATCAAGAGGGCCCGAACGTAGGTAAAACTTCGTGTCCCCTGCCTCCTGTTACCATCCGGCCTAGACGCACAGTTCAGGACCCCCTACCCGAGATCCGCCGGTTTTGACACCGACATTGGTGCTTTCATTGAGAGTTCCTCTATGTCATCGCCGTTAGGCTTGATGGCTCCTACTATCATCGACAGCGATGCGTTCCAGGGTGAGACTTTTCTCCCCGGACAGATTTTTGTATTCGGCGGCTTTGCACTGCGGGCTAATTCGCTTGGCCATTTGGAGCAGATTGAAAGCTACGCCCCTGGCCATCAGGTCAGATTTGGAAGTTTGAACTAAACGATGGACATCCGTGGAGACTTGACCTTCGACGGATTCGAGCCACAGCCGGGCGCGCCGCACTGTCGCGATGGGTATGACCTAGCTCTGCCGCCGAACATTACCCAGAGGCCGCGCCCGCATCAGCTCCGACCCTTAGTTCGAAGCCAACTGCGCCAATCGAGGACGGGTGGTTAGTCACCGCCTCAGGGGCTGCAGTCTCAACGGTGATCGAGCCGAACACCAGCATAATCCTCTGCACAGCCCGTGACTCCAAGGTGCTGGACTCTTTTTCTGACTCCGAACCGCCCGCACCCCTGCCAATCGATTCCGATTGGGAACCGATCATGGAATTCACCGCCGCGGATATCTTTCAGCACTCGCCCTTCGGAGACATTTTGAATTCACTAAATTCTCTCTCTTTGTCAGTAGAGCCCTGGCCGGATCATGGCCAACAGGATTGGGATGCGGACGACAAAGAAATTCGACGCCCACCCACCACCCACTTCGTAGCCACTATCGATGATTTAACCGACATGCTCGACTTCGACTCCAAAGACATCGACGGTATGGATGACGATGTAAGAGACGAACATGAACCAGCGCCTATAGGGCACTGGAAAGCCACCTCGTCATATGACATATACATTTTGGATACACCCAATGAAGGCAATGGCGACGAGATAGCGGAGGATGACCCCTCCAAGAAGCAACCCAAGCGCCGACACCATCGCCGCTCTAAGTCCCACCAAAGAAAAAGTGGTGATACCGGCACAGAAGATAATAATACTCTAGATAGTGCCAAAGACAACAACAATCCCCTCCAGCAAGATTTAGAGCAGGAGGATGAAGGAGCCAGCTCTCCCGAGAGAGCAGCAGATGGAGAGGAGGAGGATGACAATTACATCCCCCCCTCCGAAGACGACGCAAGCCTCGGCGACGATGAATTCGCCGTCCCAAAGGATCCTGTCGAACAAGAGCGCTTTAAGCGTCGGCTTATGGCCATGGCAAATAGCCTGAAGAAAAAGCAGCAGCAGCTTCAAGCTGATCAAGATCTGCAAGATGACAAATGGACTGAAGTCCTCACGGCCGAGGAATATAAACTCGACCGCCCCTCCAAGAGTTACCCAAGGCACAGGTTACTACCCCGACTGGGGGAAGAAGCGTATGATACGGCTGATCGGCCACCTCATGGCCGCGATAGAGAGGCATTCCAGCCAAAAGCTCAGCCTCCACCCCAACACCATTTAAATAAAAAGGCATGGGGAGATACGCCAGACCTGCGCGACATATTGGACGACAAGGCAAAGCATTCAAGATCGATCTACGGATCACGAGGGCGCAGCACTCTGCGAGAGGACAAATGTCACGCTGGATACAGAAGCAAATCCATTGTCACATCCCTAGTTCTGGTATGACCTAGGCTTGCTTTGTGCATCATGTTTAAATTTCAAATGAAGTTGAAATGGGGATGTTTCAAACCCCAGCACCAAAACAAATTCAAATAGGTTCAAATTAAAAAAATGGAATTTCAATGAACCCAAAATGCTTTTCAAAAATTTTCATGGTCTTTGGATAATGTTGGAAACAACAACCAGGGGTGATCCACATTTTTGCTAGACATTTTGGATTTTTAAATGAACCCATATGTATTTGAATTGGAGCTGTTTAAATTAATATAAATATTTTAGAGGCTCCAAAACTGTTGGAATTTGGTGAGGGCCTCTGGTATATTAAAACTAGTGATCACAAGGAATCTCAACATTTTTATATTTGTACTGGTATTTATTTTTAAATCAAAAACATATGTCAGAAATAGAAAAGAAAACAAAAAAAGGGAAAAGGCTTACCTGGGCCTTACCTGAGGCCTGGCACTGGCGGCCCAGCTGGCCGGCCCAGCCAGCTGGCCGTGCCAGTCGTCTTCTCCACCACGCTAGGAGAACGCCGAGCACGCGCTCACCGCACGCGGCCACGCGCCCGGCCACCTCCTGCCACCCTGCTTGCTCCGCGATCCCTGCAGCGTCACCACGCACCCTCTGGTCCCTCTATCTCGCTCCCTCTCGCTCCTCCCCCTCCTCTGTCCCCTCTCTCGCACGCACCCGTGCGCCACCGCAGCCGCCGCCATCACCTCACCTCCCTAACTTGTCTGCGAGCACCGTCGTCGTCGACTACGTCATCCCCGAGCACCAAAGCGACGTGGGAGGCCCTGCAATGCTGCAATCGTCGTCGTCTTCAACCTCCAGCGAACGAGATCGCCGGTGACCCCTCGCTCGCTCCGGGCCTTCCCCGAGCCCGCTAGCCTGCTCTGCGTGATCACCGTGAGCACCCCGTCGCAACCCCTCTCTCCTCCTCTTCACTTTCGCGCCGTAGTCGCTGTTTCTACGAGCCCGAGATGCTCCTGCCGCCAGCCATGGCGCCGCCGCGTTCACAGCTGCTGCCAACCGCTTCTGAGCACGTCACCATGCTCACTGCGTCCCCAGCAACCGAATGGGCCAAACCGTAGCCCCCTAGCACCCTGCAGTGCCTAACCCGCATTAACTAAGCTCCGGCCGCCGCCCCGAGCCCTGCTCCGGCGAGCTCCGCCGTCCCCGCGACCTCCCCTATGCCCAGGTGGATGTGGTCGAGCGCGGGCTGCCGATTGGTAGTCCCCGCGTGCTCCTCCACCGCCTGTAGCGCGTTCCGGCGAAGCACCGCCGCGCGGTTTGGTCGCCGCCGGCCAACTCCGACGGGCGATGACGTGGAGGCTTAATTAGTGCTTAACCCCCCTTCTAATTACCCCCCCCTGAGACTGACTAGTGGGCCCCAGGGCTTAGTCAAAGCTAATCAGCCGAGGTTTGTCTCGGGGTTAACCCCAGTGTCACTGACGTGTGGCCCCCACACGTTAGGTTTGACCTGGTCAGCCCTGCTGACGCCTCTGTGACGTCACGCTGACGCAGTAATTGATTTTCTGGATTTTAAATAATTCAGAGAATTTCAGAAAATATTTAAAACTTCTAAAATTCCTAGAATTAAACCGTAGCTCAGAATGAAATAATTTATATATGAAAAATCAGCAGAAAAATGCAAGGAATCCATTTATGCCAGTTACATGCATGAAAAACCAACTTATACATGCTGTATAAGTGAAAACATAATATGGGCATTTTACATGCTTCATTTTGAATTTGCATTTGAATCCTTGATTCAAATGGGTTTCAACCAATTGGTAGAAACTTGCATTAGCCCAAACACTAGCATTTGCACATGTCATGTCCATGCATCATTTTGTTGCATTTGTTTGTGTGTTGATCGCTGGCACCGTTTCTTCTCGATAGGTTCCACTACGGAAGGTGTTCCCGATTACCTGTCAGAGGAGCCGTACCCCTTCGTCATTTTATCAGGCAAGCAACCCCCCCTTGAGCATTTCGATAAATCCCACTCTCTCGCTCCTGCTCCTTATACTGCATTAGGACAACAACGATTCAAACTGCTACTTTCTGCTGTGGTAGTTGAACCCATTCCTCTGCATGACCTGTCATTGCCACAGTAAATAGTTGAAACCCACTAGCATGAGTAGGAGTTGCTTGAGCCTTGATGTGCCTACTCATCCATGATTGATTTCTTTATGCCAGCTATGCTTAGAGTTGTATCAGGTCTGATGCATCGGGAATGAATCGGAGTGGTGAACATGTCCTACCGATAAAGGCTAAGTGTGTGAACAGGTTTTGGTAAAGGTAGCGATGAGAGGCCATGTAGGAGTACATGGTGGGTTGTCTCATTGGAACCCTCCCAAGCACTGAGTTCTGTGTATGTTATCCAAGTCCAGTTACTACCACACATTGGGTTCCGGTCATCCGGCCCCTCTCGGCTTATTAATCCACTTGATCTCTGTCCAGGAGTTGCAACTAGTTTCTAGCGTTTGTAGGTAGTGCTACTTGTCTACCAGGTGGTGTCCGACGGGACGGGCTTGGGACAGACTAGGCACCGTGGCACGGTGTACCAAGTGGCACCCAGATGGTGGGCTTGGGAACCCTGCACACATCGTTTGGGGCCGTACTGGAGACTTCGGACGGAACTCCTTGCGGATGGAACTCGAATAGGCGATAAACTTGGACGAGAGACTTGTGTGGTTAGTCAGGTCGTGGCTGACACCCTCGCCCAGCTTCCGCTTGAAGGTTGCCGAGGTACATGACGTGTAGAGGGCTATAAGTGGCAAGAGCGTGTGTGAAGAAGTACACCCCTGCAGGGTCAATATTATCTATTCGAATAGCCGTTTTCCTCGGATATAGTACATACACAACTTGAAGTGGATACTCTAAAATCCGCAAGATAAGCGTGAGTGCTATGGATGGCCTTCTCGTAGGGAGACGGGAACGGATCCATAGTGGAGTATTGATATGGTGAATATGTGGACTCGTGTGCGTCTTCTCACCTCAAAGAAGATTCTGATACTCGTAGTATTGATAAGCCACTGAGTCAAAGCTGGCTTGCTACTGTTAACTCCACCCCCTCTTGTTGATAATGTTGCATATGTAGATAGTTCTGATGTAAGACTTGCTGAGTACCTTTGTACTCACGTTTGCTTATTTATGTTTTGTAGTTGGTTACACTAGTGACTTCGGCGAGTAGCTTGTATCCCAGCTACGATCTTGTACCCTTGGGAGGGTCGTGTTTAGTCAGGCTTCTTAGTCTTTTCCTTTTGTAGTTGTCTTTACTCAGACATGTAATGCTTCCATTTCTTGTATGCTCTAAATGATGGGTCATGAGACCCCTGTTCGTATTGAATGCTATGTGGCTCTTCTGGGCCTTTATCTATATGAGTTTGAGTTATGTTGTGATGCCATGTTGTACAGCACATACTTGCATGTTATGCGTACGTGTAACGTGTATTGCTATGTGTGGGATTCGACAACCTAGTTGTTTACCTCTGGTAACCTCTCTTATGGGGAAATGTAGTCTTGTGCTTCCATGAGCCATAGTAGTCCGCTACAGCCCGGTTCACCGGAGTCCTGCTAGCCCAGCACTACTGCTCCGGAACACTTGACTGGCCGGTATCTGATTCACTTTGTTCCTGTGTGTGTCCCTTCAGGGAAATGTCACGCGGTGACATCTGGAGTCCTGCCTAGCCTGCTACAGCCCGGGTTCCCGGAGACCTATTAGCCAAGTGCCACAGCCCGGATTCATATGCTGTTGACCGACATGCTCGAGGTTGATTCATGTATGCGTGTCCCTATAACTTAGTGCTACTTTGGGTTCACGACTAGTCATGTCGGCCCAGGTTCTCTGTCATATGGACGCTAGCGACACTATCATATACGTGAGCCAAAAGGCGCAAACGGTCCCAGGCCAGGTAAGGTGGCACCCGTGGGAATACCGTGCGTGAGGCCGCAAAGTGATATGAAGTGTTACATGCTAAATCTGTGTGACTTAGGATCGGGGTCCCGACAACGTTGGTATCAGAGCCTGACTGACTGTAGGATTACCAAGACAAACTGGTCGAAGTTGAGTCTATAAATGCTTTAGTTATATAAGGGAATTGATTATGGAAGGGAACGTAAGGCTCTTTTTACTCCTTTACCTCATGTCATTCTTTCTGAGTCAGCCTCTTCTTTTCTACGAGGGTTAAGGCCTAGGCTTCTCCTCTATCTCTCAGGATGACGTGTTACTAAACCGTAAAGTCTTAGGATTGTTGGGTTGTGTCTCCATACAGTTCTACTACTTCCGTGTGTCCTCAATTTGAACCAGAACCTTGATATTATGATGCTGATTGATTATGCTATTCCTTTGATGAATGTCTCAAAAATCCTTTTGAGCATTTACAGCCGTTATGCTGCCGAAATTGTCCCAGGATTTCAAGAGTTTCCAATGCTTTTGCATTACATTCCGCATCCTTATGTCGATGCTAATTCCATCCTTGTTTCCTTGGTTTCTGTGCTAGGATGTCGTCTGCTAACCGAGGTTCAGTTGCTCATAGAAAGAATCACGGAGATGGTAGGGATGAGGATCCTCCTGACCAGCCTTTGATGGAAGAGTTCTTGTTAGCATCCAAGAGGAACAAGCGTGAGACTAACCGCTTGCTATCCTAGATTGAGCAGAACACCGCACATCAGTGTAAGAAGTTGGTTTCCATCACTGACTTCATTGGTCTGAAACCACCCACCTTCCATCATTCCATTGATCCACTCGATGCGGATGACTGGCTCCGCAGCATCACTCACAAGTTGCTTTCTGCGAACGTGGCTGAAGGTGACAAGGTCACCTATGCTACCTATCACCTGGAAGGTCCTGCTAGTAATTGGTGGCAGAGCTATGAGGCTATGCTTCCAACTGGTCAGATTCCTACCTGGAGGGATTTCACCGAGGCTTTTTGTGAGCACCACATTCCTCAGGCTCTCATTGACCGCAAGAGGGAAGAGTTCTGTAGTTTTACCCAGGGTAAGCTGCCTGTTGATGCTTACAGTAGAGAGTTTGGAAGCCTCGCCCGCTATGCTACAGAAGAAGTGTCCACGGACGCTAAGAAGCAGGCTAGGTTCTAGAAGGGTCTCAACCCTAAGTTGCGTCGTGATCTCCACCTGCATCATTGTGATACTTTCTAGGCTCTTGTGAACAAGGCCATTAATGCACAGACATCTCAGCTCACTTACGAGGAGTCTCGTAAGCACAACCGTGATCTGGGTTCTTCCTCCCGCTCTGGCTCTCAGAAGCGACAGATTTGGATTCCGAACTCGGCTCTTCCACCTGGATATGCACCGAGGCCATCCGATGTGGCGCCTAACCCAACTCAGCAATGTGCTCCACCGAGGCGTATTAGTGGACCACTTGCCAATGTAGGTCCACGTCCTACCTCAGGAACTTGCTTCACCTGCGGAGAACCAGGACACTATGCACGTGACTGCCCTCAGTCCAGTTATACTCCACCCCAGTCTGAGAGGTCTGTTGGCCGTGAAAAGCCATCAGTCAAGATGATCAGTACCAAACCAGCCTCCATTGAACGAGCATGTGTGCACCATGTCTCAGCTTTAGAATCTCAAGATGATCCCGACGTCGTACTGGCTACACTTCTTGTCAATTGTCACCCAGCTTCAGTTCTGTTCGATACTGGAGCATCCCACTCCTTCATATCCGAAGGATACGCTCGTTTGCACGACATGTCATTTTGTAATATGCCGACTCCACTACTAATCCAGACTCCTTGTTCCAAATGGCAAACCTCCAAGGTAAGCCATGGTAATGAAATCCTTGTTGATAGACTGGTATTCCTTGCTTCTTTGATATCTCTCAAGTCTTCAGATATTAACATCATCTTGGGTATGGACTGGATGACAGCTCATCATGCCAAGATCGATTGTTACACTAGATCTGTTCAACTTACACATCCATCTGGCAAAATAGTCACTGTCTCCACTAGAGTTGCAAGACGTCAACTCTATTCTGTTAATGCCGGCCCTCTTCCAGACCTTGAAGATATTCCGGTAGTCCGTGACTTCCCGGATGTCTTTCCAGAAGAACTGCCAGGTGTCCCACCTGACAGATATGTAGAGTTTGTCATAGAACTTATCGCAGGAACTGTTCCAATCTCTAGGAGACCATACAAGATGGCACCTTTGGAGTTAGCCGAGCTTAAGAAACAACTTGATGAGTCCTTGCAAAAGGGTTTCATCCGTCCAAGTTCTTCTCCTTGGGCTTGTCCTGTCCTCTTCGTCAAGAAGAAGGATGGTACGGATCGGATGGTTGTAGATTATCGTCCCGTTAATTTGGTCACGATAAAGAACAAGTATCCGCTCCCCAGGATCAACGACCTGTATGATCAGCTCGCTGGATCCTCAGTCTTTTCCAAGATGGATTTGAGGTTAGGCTACCACCAAATCAAGATCAGAAACGGGGACATCCCCAAAACGGCCTTTGTCACTCATTGTGGTCAATACGAGTACACCGTGATGTCTTTCGGCCTAACCAATGCTCCAGCTACTTTCTCCTGCTTGATGAACTCGATCTTTATGGAGTACTTAGATAAGTTAGTCGTGGTTTATCTCGATGATATTCTTATTTACTCGAAGAACGAGGAAGAGCATGCCGAACATCTTAGGCTTGTGTTAGAAAAACTCAGAGAATGCCGCCTTTATGCAAAGTTCTCCAAGTGTGAATTTTGGTTGCCAGAAGTGACCTATCTGGGCCACGTGATCTCTGGTAAGGGCATTGCTGTCAATCCCAAGAGAGTCAAAGCCGTTCTCGATTGGGCTCCACCCGAAACGGTCAAACGAGTTAGGAGTTTTCTTGGTCTAGCCAGTTATTGTCGCCGCTTCGTTGAAAACTTCTCCAAAGTGTCTAAACCCCTCACGGAGCATCTCAAGAAAGATAAAAGGTTTGAGTGGACCCCACAGTGTGAGCACAGTTTTCAGGAACTGAAAAGTCGCCTGACTTCTGCGCCCATACTCGTGCCACCGGATTTCACTAAAGACTTTGTTATCTATTGCGACGCTTCGCGTCAAGGACTAGGTTGCATTCTTATGCAGGATCGTCATGTGATTGCCTCTGCATCTCGACAGTTGCATCCACATGAGGAAAATTATCCTACACATGATCTGGAGCTTGCAGCCGTAGTCTATGCACTTAAGACTTGGCGACATTACCTTCTTGGTAACCGTTGCGAAATCTACACTGACCATCAGACCCTCAAGTATATCTTCACCCAACCGGATCTGAATCTCAGACAGAGACGTTGGTTGGAGTTGATCTCGGATTACGACTTAGGAATCAGCTACACCCCAGGCAAAGCCAATGTCATGGCTGATGCTTTAACTCGTAAATCCTATTGCAACAACCTCATGTTGCAACAATGTCAACCACCCCTCCATGAGGAATTCTGTAAGCTTAACCTTCACATAGATCCTCGTGGTTCCCTTTCTACCTTGGTGGCGAAACCTACCCTTACGGATCAGATCATAGAGGCTCAGAAGCATGATAGGGGAATTTCCCAAATCAAGAAGAATATTTCCAAGGGAGTTGCTGGCTGTTTCTCTATGGATGAACGAGGTGTTGTTTACTTTGGAAACCGTTTGGTGGTTCCCAAATGTCAATAGATGCAGCAACTGATCCTTAAGGAGGCCCATGAATCCCCTCTCACGATTCATCCCGGTAGTACAAAGATGTATCGGGACCTACACCAGAGGTTCTGGTGGACTAGGATGAAGGGAGAAATCAATCAGTATATTGCCAACTGTGACGTTTGTCGTCGCGTTAAGGAAGAGCATCAGACACCTGCTGGCACCGTTCAACCTTTAGCTATTCCAGAGTGGAAATGGGACAAAGTTGGTATGGACTTCATCACCGGCTTTCCCAGGACCAAGAAAGTAAATAATGCTATCTTCGTAGTCATTGACCGTCTTTCCAAAGTGGCTCACTTCCTACCTGTTCGAGAGAGTATCACTGCTAGTCAGCTCGCTGACTTATATATCTCCCGGATAGTGTCACTTCATGGTGTTCCACTAGAGATCAATTCAGACCGTGGCAGTCTTTTCACCTCTCATTTCTGGGAAAGTTTCCAGAATGCCATGGGAACCCATCTTTCTTTCAGTACCGCTTTCCACCCTTAGTCAAGTGGTCAGGTGGAAAGGGTCAACCAAATTCTCGAAGACATGCTTAGAGCTTGCGTTATCTCATTCGGTATGGATTGGGAGAAATGTCTTCCTTTCGCCGAGTTTGCTTATAACAACAGCTATCAATCCAGTCTTAATAAAGCACCCTTCGAGATTCTGTATGGACGAAGATGTCGAACACTTTTGAACTGGTCAGAAACCGGTGAAAGACAATTCTTTGCACCGGATATGATCCAAGAGGCAAAAGAGCAAGTTCGCATCATTCGTGAGAATTTGAAAACAGCCCAATCTCGTCAAAAGAGCCAGTATGACCGCCGTCATAAGGAAGTGGCTTATGAAGTTCGCGACAAGGCTTACCTTCGGGTTACTCCTTTGAAGGGTACCCATCGTTTCGGTATCAAGGGCAAGTTGGCTCCTCGTTACATTGGTCCTTTTCGCATTCTCGCTAAACGAGGAGAGGTTCCCTACCAGTTGGAACTACCCCCACATCTTTCTCGAGTTCATGATGTCTTCCACGTCTCTCAACTCAGGCGTTGCTTCTCGGATCCCATCTGCGGAGTGGACTAAGAAACGCTTAATCTCCAAGATAACCTCACTTATCGAGAGTACCCTGTTCGCATTCTGGATCAAGCAGAGCATGTCACTCGACGTCATAACATCAAGTTTCTCAAGGTTTAATGGTCTCATCATTCCGAGAGAGAAGCTACTTGGGAGCAAGAAGATTGTCTTTGACTTGAGTACCCCGCTTTCTTTCCGCCAACTCATGAATCTCGAGACGAGATTTTTTCGAGTGGGGGCGAGTTGTCACATCCCTAGTTCTGGTATGACCTAGGCTTGCTTTGTGCATCATGTTTAAATTTCAAATGAAGTTGAAATGGGGATGTTTCAAACCCTAGCACCAAAACAAATTCAAGTAGGTTCAAATTAAAAATGGAATTACAATGAACCCAAAATGCTTTTCAAAAATGTTCATGGTCTTTGGATAATGTAGGAACAACAACCAGGGGCGATGCACATTTTTGCTAGACATTTTCGATTTTTGAATGAACCCATATGTATTTGAATTGGAGCTGTTTAAATTAATATAAATATTTTAGAGGCTCCAAAAATGTTGGAATTTGGTGAGGGCCTCTGGTATATTATAACTAGTGGTCACAAGGAATCTCAACATTTTTATATTTGTGCTAGTATTTATTTTTAATTCAAAAACAAATGTCAGAAATAGAAAAGAAAACAAAAAAAGGGAAAAGGCTTACCTAGGCCTTACCTGAGGCCTGGCAATGGCGGCCCAGCTGACCGGCCAAGCCAGCTGGCCCTGCCAGTTGTCTTCTCCACCACGCCAGGAGGACGCCAAGCACGCGCTCGCCGCACGCGGCCACGCGCCCGGCCACCTCCTGCCTCCCTGCTTGCTCCGTGATCCCTGCAGCGTCGCCACGCACCCCCTGGTCCCTCTCGCTCACTCCCTCTCGCTCCTCCCCCTCCTTTGTCCCCTCTCTCGCACGCACCCGTGCGCCATCGTGGCCGCCGCCATCGCCTCGCCTCTCTAACGTGTCTGCGAGCACCGCCGCCGTCGACTACTTCATCCCCGAGCAGCGAAGCGACGCGAGAGGCCCTGCAACGCCGCAATCGTCGTCGTCTTCAACCTCCAGCGAACGAGATCGCCGGTGACCCCTCGCTCGCTCCGGGCCTTCCCTGAGCCCACTGGCCTGCTCTGCATGATCCCCGTGAGCACCCCCGTCGCAACCCCTCTCTCCTCCTCTTCGTTTTCGCGCCGTAGTCGCCTTTTCGATGAGCCCGAGATGCTCCTGCCGCCGGCCATGGCGCCGCCGCGTTCACAGCTGCTACCAACCGCTTCTGAGCACGTCGCCATGCTCACTGTGTCCCCAGCAACCGAATGGGGCAAACCGCAGCCCCCCTAGCGCCCTGCAGTGCCTAACCCGCATCAACCGAGCTCCGGCCGCCGCCGTGAGCCCTGCTTCTGCGAGCTCCGCCGTCCCCGTGACTTCCCCTCTACCGATTGGTAGTCCCCGCGCGCTCCTCCGCCGCCTGTAGCGCGTTCCGGCGAAGTACCGCCGCGCGGTTTGGTCACCGCCGGCCAACTCCGGCGGGCGCTGACGTGGCGGCTTAATTAGTGCTTAACCCCCCTTCTAATTACCCACCCCCTGAGACTGACCAGTGGGCCCCAGGGCTTAGTCAAAGCTAATCAGCCCATGTTTGACTTGGGGTTAACCCCAATGTCACTGACGTGTGGCCCCCACACGTCAGGTTTGACCTAGTCAACCCTGCTGACGCCTCTGTGATGTCACGCTGAGGCAGTAATTAATTTTCTGGATTTTAAATAATTCAGAGAATTTCAGAAAATATTTAAAACTTCTAAAATTCCTAGAATTAAATCGTAGCTCAGAATGAAATAATTTATATATGAAAAATCATCAGAAGAATGCAAGGAATCCATTTAGGCCAGTTACATGCATGAAAAACCAACTTATACATGTTGTATAAGTGAAAACATAATATGAGCGTTTTAAATGCTTCATTTTGAATTTGCATTTGAATCCTTGATTCAAATGAGCTTCAACCAATTGGTAGCAACTTGCATTAGCCCAAACACTAGCATTTGCACATGTCATTTCCATGCATCATTATGTTGCATTTGTTTGTGTGTTGATCGCCGGCACCGTTTCTTCTTGATAGGTTCGACTCCGGAAGGTGTTCCTGAGTACCTGTCAAAGGAGCCGTACCCCTTCGTCGTTCTATCAGGCAAGCAACCCCCCTTGAGCATTTTGATAAATCCCACTCTCTCGCTCCTGCTCCTGATACTGCATTAGGACAACATCGATTCAAACTGCTACTTTCTGCTGCGGTAGTTGAACCCATTCCTCTTCATGACCTGTCATTGCCACAGTAAATAGTTGAAACCCACTAGCATGAGTAGGAGTTGCTTGAGGCTTGATGTGCCTACTCATCCATGCTTGATTTCTTTATGCCAGCTATGCTTAGAGTTGTGTCAGGTCTGATTCATCGGGAATGAATCAGAGTGGTGAACATGTCCTACCGATAAAGGCTAAGTGTGTGAACACGTTTTGGTAAAGGTAGCGATGAGAGGCCATGTAGGAGTACATGGTGGGTTGTCTCATTGGAACCGTCCCTAAGCACTGAGTTCTGTGTATGTTATCCATGTCCAGTTACTACCACACATTGGGTTCCGGTCATCCGGCCCCTCTCGGCTTATTAATCCACTTGATCTCTGTCCAGGAGTTGCAACTAGTTTCTGGCGTTTGTAGGTAGTGCTACTTGTCTACCAGGTGGTGTCCGACGGGACGGGCTTGGGACAGACTAGGCACCATGGCACGGTGTACCAAGTGGCACCCGGATGGTGGGCTTGGGAACCCTGCACACATCCTTTGGGGCCATACTGGAGACTTCGGCCGGAACTCCTTGAAGATGGAACTCGAATAGGCGATAAACTTGGACGAGAGACTTGTGTGGTTAGTCAGGTCGTGGCCGACACCCTCACCCGGCTTCCGCTTGAAGGTTGCCGATGTACATGACTTGTGCAGGGCTATAAGTGGCGAGAGCGTGTGTGAAGAAGTACACCCCTGCAGGGTCAATATTATCTATTCGAATACCCGTTTTCCTCGGATATGGAAACTTGGAGAACTTATGTAGTACATAGAAAACTTGAAGTGGATACCCTAAAATCCACAAGATAAGCGTGAGTGCTATGGATGGCCTTCTCGTAGGGAGACGGGAACGGATCCATAGTGGAGTATTGATATGGTGAATATGTTGACTCGTGTGCGTCTTCTCACCTCAAAGAAGTTTCTGATACTCGTAGTATTGATTAGCCACTGAGTCAAAGCTGGCTTGCTACTATTAACTCCACCCCCCCTTGTTGATAGTGTTGCATATGTAGATAGTTCTGTTGTAAGACTTGCTGAGTACCTTTGTACTCACGTTTGCTTATTTATGTTTTGCAGTTGGTTACACTAGAGACTTCGACGAGTAGCTTGTATCCCAGCTATGATCTTGTACCCTTGGGAGGGTCGTGTTTAGTCAGGCTTCTTAGTCTTTTCCTTTTGTAGTTGTCTGTACTCAGACATGTAATGCTTCCGTTGCTTGTATACTCTAAATGATGGGTCATGAGACCCCTATTCGTATTGAATGCTATGTGGCTCTTCTGGGCCTTTATCTATATGAGTTTGAGTTATGTTGTGATGCCATGTTGTGCATCACATACTTGCATGTTATGCGTACGTGTAACGTGTATTGCTATGTGTGGGATCCGACAACCTAGTTGTTTACCTCTGGTAGCCTCTCTTATGGGGAAATGTTGTCTTGTGCTTCCATGAGCCATAGTAGTCTGCTACAGCCCGGTTCACCGGAGTCCTGCTAGCCCAGCACTACTGCTCCGAAACACTTGACTGGCCGGCATGTGATTCACTTTGTTCCTGTGTCTGTCCATTCGGGGCAATGTCACGCGGTGACATCTGGAGTCCTGCCTAGCCTGCTACAGCCCGGGTTCCTGGAGTCCTGTTAGCCCAATGCTACAGCCCGGATTCATACGTTGTTGACCGACATGCTCGAGGTTGATTCATGTATGCCTGTCCATGTAAGTTAGTGCTACTTTGGGTTCACGACTAGTCATGTCGGCCCGGGTTCTCTGTCATATGGACGCTAGCGACACTATCATATACGTGAGCCAAAAGGCGCAAACGGTCCCGGGCCAGGTAAGGTGGCACCCGTGGGAATACCGTGTGTGAGGCCGCAAAGTGATATGAAGTGTTACATGCTAGATCTGTGTGACTTAGGATGGGGTCCCGACATCCGGCCGAGCCGAACACAGCGGGCAAGACCCATTCGAGCTGCATCACGATATAGCCCAATACAAAGGCGCCGCACACCCCTTATGATTCACAGACGAAGTAATGGAACATCAATTCCCAGAAGGTTTCAAACCTGTAAATATTGAATCATACAACGGCACAACAGATCCCACAGTATGGATCGGGGACTTCCTCCTCCACATGCACATGGCACGCGGTGATGACTTACATGCCATCAAATACCTCCCACTAAAGCTCAAAGGACCAGCGCGGCATTGGCTTAACAGCTTGCCAGCGGACTCCATTAGCTGTTGGGAAGATCTGGAAGCCGCATTCCTCGACAACTTTCAGGGCACTTATGTGCGACCACTAGACGCCGATGATTTAAGTCACATAATTCAGCAGCCAGAAGAGTCGGCCAGGAAATTCTGGACTCGGTTCCTTACAAACAAAAATCAAATCGTCGACTATCCGGATGCGGAAGCCTTAGCGGCTTTCAAAGACAACATCTGAGACGAGTGGCTAGCCCGGCACCTTGGTCAGGAAAAGCCGAAATCTATGGCAGCTCACACGACGCTCATGACCCGCTTTTGTGCGGGAGAAGATAGCTGGCTGGCTCGCAGTAATAACATATCAAAGAACCATGGTACCCCAGACACCAAGGACAGTAATAGTAGGTCACGTCGCAACAAGCATAAGTGCCGCATAACCAGCGAAAATACTGAGGATACAGCAGTCAATGCCGGATTCAAAGGCTCTAAACCCGGTCAGCGGAAAAATCCATTCAAACAAAGTACGCTGGGTCCGTCCAGCTTGGACCGTATACACGATCGCTCATGTCAAATACACGGCACCCCAGACAAGCCAGCCAATCACACCAACATGGATTGTTGGGTGTTCAAGCAGGCCGGCAAGTTAATTGCCAAAAACAAGGACAAGGGGCCGCATAGCGATGACGAGGAGGAACCCCGGCAGCCGCACACTGGAGGACAGAAGAGGTTTCCCCCGCAAGTGCGGACGGTGAACATGATATACACAACCCACATCCCCAAGAGGGAGCGGAAGCATGCGCTCAGGGACGTATATGCGTTGGAGCCAGTCGCCCCAAAGTTCAACCCTTGGTCCTCCTGCCCGATCACCTTCGATTGCAGGGACCACCCCACTAGTATCTGTCATGGCGGATTTGCCACACTGGTCCTAGACCCAATCATCGACGGATTTCACCTCACTCGAGTCCTTATGGACGGCGGCAGCAGTCTAAACTTGATTTATCAGGACACAGTGCGCAAAATGGGTATAGACCCCTCAAGGATCAAACCCACAAAAACGACCTTTAAGGGCGTCATTCCAGGCGTAGAGGCCCATTGCACAGGCTCAATTACACTGGAAGTGGTCTTCGGATCCTCGGATAACTTCCGAAGCGAAGAGTTAATCTTCGGTATAGTCCCATTCCGAAGTGGTTATCACGGGCTGCTCGGGCGAACCACATTTGCTAGATTCAATGCGGTACCACATTATGCATACCTCAAGCTCAAGATGCCAGGACCTCGCAGAGTTATTACATTCAATGGAAACATAGAGCGCTCTCTCCGAACAGAGGAGCACACCGCGGACCTCGCAGCAGAAGGGCAAAGCAGCCTCTCAAGACAATCAACCAGTTCGGAGTTTCAAAGCCCGGACACCTTCAAGCGCGCTCGGGGCAATCGGCAAATAGACCGCCTGGCGCGGTCTGAGCTCGCGTAGCCCAATCCCAGCCTAGCGACGAAGCTCGTGCCACGCGTACATAACTACGCATTGAAAATACCATGGGCACAGGTGGGGAGGGGGGCACAACTGCGGCACGCTCCAAGACGCGGCCTAAACCGCACTAGGGGCTTCCCGTTTGGTTATTTTTCTTTTTCTTTCAGGACCTTAATCTCTGGAAACACTGTGTGGCAACACTATTGCCGAACACATGATGGAGCGACCAAGGAGGCAGACAGCTACGTTATACCACGGAATTCCCAGGTTGATATTAGTAACGAGCGAAATATTCTATTTCATATCATTCCTCAGCTTGCCCTTGGGAGGGACGATAGTCCTACTCTTTGTTTATCGCACTATATGTATCACTCTGCTTCAACGCAATTTTTCAATAAACAATGCATGACATTACGAGTATTATTGCATTCTTGTTATATATATATACGTGTTCACTAATGACGCCTTGCAACTGTACAATTTGGTACGGCCAATACACCAGGGGCTTACGTACCCCACAACACGGTGTGAAAAGTCCGAACACTTTAACAAGTGCGGCACCCCGAACTTATAGCATTATATGCATCAGCTCCGAATCATGTCTTTGGTCAAATGTTGGGTTTGCCCGGCTCCTATGTTTTGGTACCTTACGTTCCGCTCTATCGGCTAAGGTAGCGCTAGGAGAACTACCGCGATTGTCCCCCAGTTCTGCCGGGCTGAGCACCTAAGTAGAGAAAGCTAAAACTGACTGTCATGATAAGGCGAGAGACTGGTCGCTGTTCGGCAAGGTTTTTCGAGTCCCTAAAGACTAATGCCGCTTAGGGCGAGGGGCCATCCCTGTCCGGCTTACAGGAGTGTATCGTGCCTCGAATTCGGCCTTCCGAATACCAGGGGCTTCGCCGAAATTTAAAATTATAGAATTCTATGGTTAAGAGAGAGTGATAAAGCACTATTAGTGTAGTTGCCTTGTTCGTTGTGCTGAGCACCTCCCTCGAAGGACCCAAACATGGGAACAAGAGTACTCAGGTTTATCCCGAACACCCCAGCAGTCGTGGCATGGGGGCAGAAGCCGAGGACTAGCCATCTCTCAGATTGGATAAACAGCCAAACAGAAGGTAATATTTTAAATTCCAACAAGCGTTGCATAGCGCATATGAAACAAGTTTTCATACATACAGGATAAAACAAGCAAGTCTCATTCAAATATTACATCTTTTGAGCACTCATCCGCGATAAGACGGGCACCCGGCAGAACACCCTCGTAGTACATATCGGGGTGGCGGTGCTCCTTGCCCTCCGGCGGCCCCTCCTTGATCGGCTTCATGGCGTCTAGCTTGACCCACTGCATTTTTACACGGTCGAAAGCCCGGCGTGCACCTTCAATACAGACGAATCGCTTGACAACCTCCAGCCGTGGGCAGGCATCCACAAGCCGCCTCACCAGGCCGAAGAAGCTGTTCGGAAGGGAGTCGCCAGGCCACAACCGGACTATCAAGCCCTACATGGCCTGATCGGCCGCCTTATGTAGCTCGACCATCTACTTCAGCTGGTCGCTCATTGGCACCGGATGTTCGGCCTTATCATACTGAGACCAGAACAGCTTCTCCGTCGAGCTTCCGTCCTCGTCCTGGTAAAATTGTGCGGCATCGGACACACTGCGGGGCAAATCTGCGAATGCTCGTGAAGAGCTCCGGATCCGGGTAAGTAATCGGTAATTTACTTTTACATGCTTGCTTTGCATATAGAAAGCCTTACCCGCCGCTATCTTCTTCATCGCATCGATCCTGAAGGGCCTTCTGGGCCTCGGCCTTGGCACTCTTTGCGCTTTCACGGGCCGCGGCAAGCTCAGACTCTCGCGTCTTCAAGTCAAGCTCCAACGCCTCGTGCTTCGTCACGAGAGCCTGGAGCTCTTGCTGCACCTCGCCCACCCGAGCCTCGTGCTTCTCTCGCTCGATGTGCTCCTTGGCCGCTGTATCTTCGGCCTTGGTCAGCGCTTGCTTCAGGGTTGCCACCTCAGTCGTGGCCCCTGACAAACATACAATGATCCTGTCATTTTGCAATTGCGTCCTTTTTTTATATACATATCTATAGACGGGGTATTCCTTACCCTTGTTCTCCTCGAGCTGCCTCTCGGCAAGGCCGAGCTCCTTCTTTGACCCCTCGAGGTCCTACTTCAGCACGGCGACCTCCGCAGTCAGTGCGGCGGACGCCAGTAGCAAAGCCTGCATACGCATATCGACATACTTATGTTAGACTCCTGCGGTATTATTTGATCCTCTATTTGGTTTTTCTTTTTGAACACCGAACAAAGCATCAGGGGCTACTGTCTATGCGGTAATATTTCTACTACATTTTAAAACACTTACCTCGAAGCCTGTCAGAAGGCTGGCACAGGCTTCAGTCAATCCGCTCTTGGTGGACTGAACCTTCTGGATGAACGCACTCATGATAGTGCGGTGCTCCTCGTCGATGGAAGCGCTGCGAAGCACTTCCAGCAGATTGTCCAGCGCCTCTCGATGGACAGAGGTCACCAGCATAGGCGTCTTGCTCCTCTTAGAAGGAGACCGCCTTCCCGAGCCAGGAACCGCTGGAGGGTCCGGCGCGGTGTTCGACTGAGGGCCGAACTCGGAGCTCTCGGGGCCCCCGTCCCCTCGGCTCCCGGAGTCCGGAAGGTCGCCTTGAGGCGCCTCCGGGACTGTCTCCCCTCGATCCGGTGCCTCTTGAGACAACATCTCGACGCCGTTGGCAGGATGAGGGGAGGTGGCGGTCGGGACTGGATCGCTATCCATGTCCGACGAGCCCAGGGAGCCATCCGATGATACCTCGATATTGGCTCGGGCAGCCTGCATAATTATGTTCGCCGATTAAGGAAAGCAGTGTGACAATGGAATCCTATGAGTTACTCTGGTATCTGAATACTTACGATCTCCCCGGGGGCTTGACCCTGGGCAACCACTTGTCTTCGCCTTCGTCGGCGGCGGTGGAACTGTCCGGAAGGAGAGTCCTTCCCTTCTTGGAATCTCCGGCCTCCCCGGTTGGGGCGGCCTTCCTTTTCTTGTCTCCCCTAGTTGGTGGGGGACCATCTTCTTCTTCTTCTTCTTCTTCTTCCTCGTCTTCAGGGGAGGAGTGCGCTGCAGAGTCATCGGACGGTGAGTCCGATGACGCCTGGCGTCGGGAACTCTTTCGAGCTCCCTTGGCCTTCTTGGTCTTCTCCGGCACCTTGTAAAGGGCCGGAGTCAACATCTTCGCCAGAAGAGCGTCAGCGGGGCCTTCGGGCAAAGGAGCCGGACAGTCGATCTGTCCGGCCATCTTCTGCCAGTCCTGTCAAAGGTACAGGAGTTTAGATCCCGCATAAAGTCAATCTATATAAAAGATGATTATCCTGTGAAAGGTAAAGCAGCTTACCACACTGGCTTGGCGCTTCGCGCTGAATCCGCGATCCTCAGTAATAGGGGGAGGGACCTCGGCACTTTTGAATAGCACCCTCCAGGCATCTTCATGAGTCATGTCGAAGAGCCTGTTCAGAGTTCGGTGCTGCACCGGATTGAATTCCCACAAGGTGAACTCCCATTGTTGGCACGGGAGTATCCGGCGGATGAGCATAACCTGGACTATGTTGACAAGCTTGAGCTTCTTGTCCAGCATGTTTTGAATACATGTTTGGAGTCCGGTCAGCTCCTTCGAACTACCCCAGGACAGGCCCTTCTCTTTCCAGGAGGTGAGCCGCATGGGGATGCCAGATCGGAACTCGGGGGCCGCTGCCCATGCGGGGTCGCGCGGCTCGGTGATATAGAACCACCCCGATTGCCACCCCTTTATGGTTTCCACAAAGGAGCCCTCGAGCCATGTTATGTTGGGCATCTTCCCCACCATGGCGGCTCCGCACTCCGCCTGGTGGCCGCCCACCATCTTCGGCTTGACATTGAAGGTCTTCAGCCATAAGCCGAAGTGGGGCTTGATGCGGAGGAAGGCCTCGCACACGACGATAAACGCCGAGATGTTGAGGATGAAGTTCGGGGCCAGATCATCGAAATCCAGGCCGTAATAGAACATGAGCCCCCGGACAAAGGGATGAAGAGGGAATCCCAGTCCGCAGAGGAAATGGGTGAGGAATACCACCCTCTCATGGGGCCTGCGGGTGGGGATGAGCTGCCCCTCATCTGGGAGCCGGTGCACGATGTCGTTGGGCAGGTATCCAGCCCTCCTCAGTTTCTTGATGTCTCCCTCCGTGACGGAGGAGAGCATCCACTTGCCTCCCGCTCCGGACATGGTTGGAGAAGGTTGAGGTGGAAGTGAGGACTTGGGCGCTAGGGCTCGAGTGTGCGAAAACAGATGAGCAAAGGAGGAAGCAGGCGTGGATAGAAAGGTGAATCCTTATCCCTTTATATGGGCGGACGAAACTGAGCGTCCCCACTTGCCTGGTAAAACTCGCTTATCCCCCAAGCACCGCAATTGATGGCGCAGTTGCGTTACCCACGCCCGTATTGATGAGAATCCCGTAATAAGGGGACACGATCTCTGCTTTGACAAGATGTGTCAAAAAACTGCCTCGCGTTATGTGCGAGGCTGGTTAAAAGGAACGGTTCGAATAATCACCAGGCCATGACATAACGTCATGCTACCAAAACAAGCCAGCAAGTTAGATCTGCGAAAATATTATTCTCTCTGCGGTGGAATGTGGAACTTAATTTGCAGGGTCGGACACTATCCTTGTTTTCAAGTTCTTATGTGATGTATTCGGAGAAGAATCCCGCCTTGCAATGCCGAAGACAATACTACGCGCCGGACTCATCGTCATTGAAGCCTGGTTCAGGGGCTACTGAGGGAGTCCTGGATTAGGGGGGTCTCCGGACAGCCGGACTATCTCCATTGGCCGGACTGTTAGACTATGAAGATACAAGATTGAAGACTTCGTCTCGTGTCCGGATGGGACTCTACTTGGCGTGGAAGGCAAGCTAGGCAATACGTATATGGATATCTCCTCCTTTGTAACCGAGCTTGTGTAACCCTAACCCTTTCTGTTGTCTATATAAACCGAAGGGTGTTAGTCCGTAGGACAACAATCACAACATACAATCATACCATAGGCTAGCTTCTAGGGTTTAGCCTCTCTGATCTCGTGGTAGATCTACTCTTGTACTACCTATATCATCAATATTAATCAAGAAGGACATAGGGTTTTACCTCCATCAAGAGGGCCCGAACCTGGGTAAAACTTCGTGTCCCCTGCCTCCTATTACCATCCGGCCTAGACGCACAGTTTGGGACCCCCTACCCGAGATCCGCCGGTTTTGACACCGACAGCGACCCAAACTATGCTCAGCTTAACCAATTGTGGAGTTCTTCGTACGAGTTATTAGACATGCCGAAGAGTTCTTCCGATGCGGAGGATTTACCAGGCGCGAGAGGGGTATGCAACAGAGAAGCTTTTTTGGTCAGAATTCGGCACGTCGAAGCGCCCCCTATTGCTGAATGAGCAGATGTCCCAGTGGGCCGAGCTTCATAGGATATCTGGCGCTGCCATGAAGAACATCATAATCCGGTTATGGCTAACTGAGCCTGTTCTGAATAGTTACTTCGGCTTGGTACAGTGGCTTGTTGACGCGGTGCCACATATCGACGCTGTGAAGTGGCCGGTGTGCATCGAGGGTGCACGGATGGCCTTTGCCCGAGTCAAGACATTCAGGGGGAAGATAAAGGCCACTGATGTTGCGGTGAAGAGTCCACCTAACGGCAAGGACCGCCATGAACTGGAGCATTATTTTGAAGACATCCTAGTGGCCGCCCGCTTGATAGAGGGTCAGTGCTCGAAAGACATAATGTTTGAGTGAGGTGTATGAGAATTGTACGAGACAATTTTATAGTTAATCTGTTTTTATATATTGCTCGAAAGTTTGTGTTCCTCATGTGCGGCCATTTTAATATAATCGGAAAGTTTTCTAGTTGTCGGCTTCAGCCCCCTCGTAGGAAGTACAGGGGTGTTCGGAAAAGCATTTATCACTCTTGACCCAACGTCTGGGTCCGTGAAGGAGGTGCCAATGCGGCGAAACAGGCAACCAGACTATAGGGCGTTAACACTTTCACTTATCCATAGTAGTTTTATGGTGGGTCTATGACATAGCCCCTGGTATGTATGCGGCTTGTTCATATGATGCGTGTTCATATTTGACCGGAAAGAGGTCCTTTGTGTGACACGGAGGAATCGCTAGGGATTCCGATAAGTCATCGAGTGGTTGACCAGCTCTCGCCGCATCATGACAGTCAGTTTTCGGCGTTCTCTACTAAGGTGCTGAGCCAGGTGAACCAGAAGCACAATTGCAGTAGTTCTCCCATTACTACCCTAGCCGATAAAGCGAAACATAGGATAGGAAGCACAGGAGCCGGGCAACCCATCTATTGACCGAAGACAGGATTCGGAGCTGATGCATGTAAGGCCAAACTCGTGACACCGAAGTACGCTGTAAAAGCTGTTCGGACTTTGTTGGCTACTCATTTCTTCCTGTACCGAGCCCCTAACAAGTTTAAGCTGGGGTATATCTGTGAAACAACCATAGGAGGCGTATTGATTTGTGGATAGGTGTGGATGATTAATTCAGAAAATGTGAACTGGGACCTGAGCGACAAGATGCGGAAAGATGCGAACTTGATATATATAAATGCCATGACCCCGTCTATTTGATATGCCCTGGGTCGAAGGCAGAGGAAAAAGGCATGTTACATGCTCGAAAAATAGTGCGGTCTACATAAAGTTATTTTGGACCTCTTGTCGCACTTCTCCGTCGCCTGTCCTCAGCGAGGGGAATCCTTGAAGGAAGTAGCCCCGTAGGTGAGTGTACGGATCCAAACTCCGATGGAGTCGGTCTTAGATATTTCTCCTTTGTGCCACATGTTTTTAAGAGATAATCAAGAAATAAAAAGGAAAGTAGATAAAATGTTACCGGAGTGCTTGCAGACTTGTCCGTATTATGCTTCCACAAATGCCCGTGGTATCTTAAGTGCGTAGTCATGTATGCGTGGTATAGTTTTAACGGGTATATGAGATGGTCAACGGAAGCCGAACTGCTATTTCTACTCTGGAGTTGATCGATCTTCGGGGGGAAATTGCTTCTGACCCCCGGCATTTGGCTGGTGAACCACTCCGTCGTCCCTATTGCCTAGCGCCCCCCTTCCCTTGTGTTCGGCGTTGAGCTTGCCCGCCTGCTTGAGGACCCAAACAGCTTCTGTTGGTATGATTAGCTGGTTTATTGGGGGTGGCCGTGAATCTGGCAGGGTCGGTCCAGTATCCTATCTAGGTTGGATGGTCCTTCTCGGTTTGCCATGAATGGTTTTTTCCGTTGACCGGGCTGGGGATTGCTGAATCCGGCGTTGACCGCTGTGTCGCGTGATCTTTCATTATCATTGCGACTGTTGTGTTTGCTTTGTCGTGGCTTGCCATTGCCGTATCGGATTTCGGAAGTGCCCGAGTCACTGGCGCTATTGCTTCTACGAGCGAGCCAGCTGTCTTCTCCCGCACAAAAGTGGGTCAATAGAGCGGTAAGGGCTATCGTGGATCTAGGTCCTTCTTGACCGAGGTGGCGTGCAAGCCATTCATCCCGGACACTGTTTTTAAAGGCCGCAAGGGCTTCCGCGTCAGGACAGTCGACGATTTGGTTCTTTTTAACTAAGAACCTAGTCTAGAGCTTCCTGGCCGACTCTCAGGACTGCTGGACAATGTGACTTTAAGTCATCGGCGTCTGGTGGCCGGGCATATGTTCCTTGGAAGTTGTCGCGAAAGGCGTCGTCCAAATCTTCCCAGCTGCCAATAGAATTTTCTGGCAGACTATTTAACCAGTACCGAGCTAGTCCTTTGAGTTTTAGTGGCAGGTATTTGATGGCATGAAGGTTGTCGGTGTCAAAACCGGCGGATCTCGGGTAGGGGGTCCTGAACTGTGCGTCTAAGGTGGATGGTAACAGGAGGCGAGGGACAAGATGTTTACCCAGGTTCGAGCCATCTTGATGGAGGTAATACCCTACGTCCTGCTTGATTGTTCTTGATGATATGAGTATTATAAGAGTTGATCTACCACGAGATCGTAGAGGCTAACCCTAGAAGCTAGCCTATGGTATGATTGTATGTTGTCCTACGGACTAAACCCTCCGGTTTATATAGACACCGGAGGGGGCTAGGGTTACACAGAGTCGGTTACATGGGAGGAGATCTACACATCCGTATTACCTAGCTTGCCTTCCACGCCAAGGAAAGTCTCATCTGGACACGGGATGAAGTCTTCAATCTTGTATCTTCATAGTCCAACAGTCCGGCCAAAGGATATAGTCCGGCTGTCCGGAGACCCCCTAATGCAGGACTCCCTCAGTAGCCCCTGAACCAGGCTTCAATGACGATGAGTCTGGCGCACACCATTGTCTTCGGCATTGCAAGGCGGGTTCCTCCTACGAATACTCCATAGAAGATTTTGAACACCATAATAGTGTCCGGTTCTGCAAAACAAGTTCCACATACTACCGCAGAGAGAATAATATTTCCACAAATCTAATTTGCTGATGCGTTTTGACAGCACGAAGTCATGTTATGGCTCGGTCATTATTCGAACCGTTTTTCTCAACCAGCACCACACATAACATGGGGCGGTTTTCTTGACACCTCTTGTCAAAGCAAAGATCGTGTCCCCCTTATTATGGGATTCTCATTAATACGGATGTGGGTAACCCAACCGCGCCATCAATTACGGCACCTGGGGAATAAGCGGTTTTACCAGGAAAGTGGGGAGACGCATTGCCTCTTTCGCCCTTATAAGGGGACAAGGATTTACCCCCTTTTACCCACGCCTTCTACCTCCTCGCTTATCCACTCTTACGCACTTTCAAGCTCTAGTGCCCAAGATCGCATTCTTCTTCTCAAACCACTCCAAGCATGTCTCGAGCAGGAGGCAAGTGGATGGTCTCCTCCGTCACAGAGGAGAACATCAGAAAGTTACGGGAAGCCGGATATCAGGCTGCGGATATCGCGCACCGGCTGCCAGATGCAGGGCAGATCATCCCAACGCCCGAACTCCATGAGAGGGTAGTTTTTCTTACCCACTTTGTCCACGGACTGGGATTTCCTCTCCACCCATTTGTCCATGGGTTCATGTTCTACTACGGGCTGGATTTTCATGATCTGGCCCCCAATTTCATCCTCAACATCTCGGCGTTTATCGTCGTGTGCAAGGCCTTCCTCCGCATCAAGCCCCATTTCGGCATGTGGCTGAGGACCTTCAATGTCAAACCGAAGGTGGTGGTCGGCCAGCAAGCAGAGTGCGGAGGCGCCATGGTGGGCAAGATGCCTAATGTCACCTGGCTCGAAGGCTCCTATGTGGAGACCATAAAGGGGTGGCAATCGGGGTGGTTCTACATCAGCGAGCCGTGCGACACCAACTGGGCGGCGGCCCCGAATTCCGATCCGGAATCCCCACACGGCTTTCCTCCTTGAAAGAGAAGGGCCTTTCCTGGGGTTCCTCGGTAGAGCTGACCGGACTCTAGACCTGCATCAAGAACATGATGGGCAAGAAAATCAAGCTCGTTAACGTGGTCAAGGTCATGCTCTTCCGCCGGATTCTCCCATGTCAACAATGGGTATTCAACTTGTGGGAGTTCGACCCGGCCAAGCACCAGACACTGTAAGAGCTCTATGGCATGACGCACGAGGACATCAGGAGGGTGCTGTTCAAGGGCGCTGAGGTACCTCCTTCCCTCACCAAGGACAGCATACTCAGCGCAAAGCGCCGCGCCAATCCGGTAAGTTCTTATATGTCACAGGGTATCCATTTTCCCCAGTTTAATCACGTGTGGGATCTAAGACTCCCAATGCCTTTAACCGGACTGGGTGAAGATAGTGGAGCAGATCGATTGCCCCGTCCCCCTGCCGGAAGATCCTGCAGATGCTCTCCTAACGGAGGTGCTGGTTCCGGCACCTTATGAGGTGCTGGTGAAGAAGGCCAAGAAGAAGGCCGCGGGGACCCGAAAAGGTCTCCGGCGCAAGGTTGTATTGGACTCATCGTCTGATAACTCCGACGCGCCCTCCTCCCACGAAAACAACGAGGAGGAAGAGGAAAGTTCTCCCCCCCAGGCGGGGGAGAAAACAAAAGGAAGGCCGACCCAACCTGGGAGGCCGAAGGGTCCAAGAAGGGTAGGACTCTCCCTCCCGACTGCTCCACGACGGCCGGCTACAGCGGCGATGAGTGGCTACCCAGGGTCAAGCCCCTGTCAAAGTCGTAATTATCCGGACACCGTAGTAATTCATGGTATGTTTTACTGCACTGCTTCTCCTCATGCCGAACATGATTATGCAGTCCATTCCGAGCTCATCTCAACGTATCTTCGTCGAGCGGTTCGTTGGACTCGTCGAATATGAACATCGGTTCTCTTCCAATCGCCTCGACCCCTTGCCCTGCGGACAACGTCGAGGTGTTGTCTCAATAGGCACCAGGACAAGGGGAGGCAGTCCTGGGGGCGCCTCGAGGCGACCTTCTAGACCCTGGGCGCAAAGGGAGCCGGACTGCCATGGGCTCTAGGTTTGGCCCCCAGCCGAACACTGCACCGGAATCTTCGGTGGTTCCAGACTCCGGCGGGGGACCCTCCGTTAAGGGGGGCAAGCCGCCCGTGCCGGTGTCCTCTGTCTATCCAGAGGCACCAGACAACTTGATGGATGTGCTTCGCAGTGCTTCCATCGAAGAAGAGCACCGTACTATCATGAGTGCGGTGATCGAGACAGTTCAGTCTGCCAAAAACGGACTGACTGAAGCTTGCGCCAGCCTCCTAACAGGCTTTGAGGTAAGCAATCAAAATATAACAAAATATTACCACATAGATAGTAGCCCCTGATGCTCTGTTTGGCGTTTGAGTAGAAAGGCCGAATAGAGGATCAAATGATGACTCAGGAGTCTAATCAGAATATATGTATGTGTATGTGTAGGCTTCACTGCTGGCCGCTGCCGCCCGTACTACGGAGGTCTATGCACTGAAGCAGGACCCGAAGCGGTCCGAGAACGAGCTTGGCCTTACCAAGAGGCAGCTCGAGGAGAGCAAAGGTAAGCAATACCTTGTCTATATAAAATAAAAGAAATTCAGGTGTAAAGTAATACGATCATCATGAATTTTCCAGGGGCCATGACCGAAGTGGCGACCCTGAAGAAGGAACTGTACGAGGCCGAAGACAAAGCGGCCAAGGAACGCATCGAGCGGGAGAAGCAAGAAGCCCGAGTGGGCTAGGTGCAGCAAGAGCTCAAGGCTCTCGCCAAAAAACGAGTCCTTGGAGCTTGGCTCTAAGACGCGAGTGTCCGAGCTCACACAGGTGCTTCAAAGCGCCCCGAGCACCAAGGCTGAAGCCCACAAGGCCCTCCAGGAAATTGATGCGGTGAAGAAGATAGCAGCGGGTAAGGCATTCATTATGTAAAGCAAGCATGTGAAGGAAACTTTCCTTTTTCTTACTCGAGTTCGGAGCTCTCCAGGAGCGTTCGCAGATCTCCCCCCAGTGTACTGGATGATGCAGAGTTTTACCGAGTTGAGGAGGGGAGATTGACGGAGAAGTTGTTCTGGTCTTAGTATACTGGGAGCAAACACCCGATGCCCTTGAGCGACCAGCTGAAGCAATTGGTCGAGCTTCATAAGGCGGCCGAATAGGCCATGAGGGGCCTTATAGTCCGGATGTGGCCTGGCGAGCCCTAGTCCGGCAGCTACTTCGGTCTGGTCAGGCGGCTTGTGGAGGCCTGCCCACGGCTTGAAGTCATAAAGCGGTCAGCCTGCATCGAGGTTGCGCGCAGGGCTTTTGCCCGGGCGAAGGTGCACTAGGCGAAGCTGGACGCCATGAAGCAGGTGAAGGAGGGGCCGCCGGAGGGCAAGGAGCATTGACACCCCGAGATGTACTATGAGAGTGTCCTGAAGGGTTCCCGCCTTGTGGCGGATGAATGTGCTAGGGATGTAATTTTTGAATGATCACACTCATGTGGTCCTGTAATGTGAAACAAGTTCATCTGCGCTATGCAACGATTTTTGTGTTTTAAAATATTACCTTCTGTGTGGCCGTTTATAATATCTGAGAGTTGGCCAGTCATCGGCTTTTGCCCCCATGTAACTAGTATTGGGGTGTTCGGGATAAACCTGAGCACTCTTTGCCCCAATTTTGGGTCCTTCAAGGGAGGTGTTCAGCACAACGAACCAGGCAATCGGACTATAAGGCTTTATCACTCTCACTTAGCCATAGAAGTTTACAATTTTAAACTTTGGCGAAGCCTCTAGTGTTCAGAAGGCCAAATTTGGGGCGCTATACTCGCCTAAGCCGGACAAGGCCGGCTCCTCGCCCGAAGCGGAAAAAGTCTTTAAGGACTTGAGACCTCTCGAACAGCGACTAGTCTCTCGCCTTATCATGATAGTCAGTTTTCGGCTTTCTCTACCGAGGCGCTTGTCCGGAAGAACTAGGATGCAATCGCAGTAGTTCTCCCACCGCTACCTTAGCCGATATAGCGTAACATAAGGTACCAAAGCATGGGAGCCGGGCAAACCCAACATTTGACCAAAGACATGATTCGGAGCTGATGCATATAATGCTATAAGTTTGGGGTGCCGCACTGTCGAAAGTGTTCAGACTTCTTACACCGTATTATGGGGTAAATGAAATTCCCTAGCGTGCTGACCATACCCGAATGTACGGGTGCGGACTAGTATAAGTAGTGCAATAAGAAGAAGGTAGGACAATTCTAAATGTCCTATCCAGGGAAAGCTGCGCGTGGATAGCAAAAAGCAGGTGTATCGATTATTAGAGACCACCTGGGGGTTCCCGTATTTATCTTAGCTTCTTGCCGCCTTGGTTGTTGCTTCCCGGAATGTGTCCGGCAATCGTACTGTCGGAATGGGCTTCCAGGGGGTTAGGTCCTGAAAGAGAAAAGAAGTAATAAAGGTATACAACCCCTAGTGCGGTTAAGCCGCATTGTGGGACGGGCCATGATCATGCCCCCGTCTATATCCATGGTATTTTCAGTGCGTAGTTATGTACGCGCGGCACGGATTTCGTCGCTTGACTGGGACTGGGACGGGGGCCGAATTGCTAGGCGAGCTCTGAACGTGCCAGGCGATCCTATTGCAGCTTATTCTGGACTCGCTTGAAGGTGTCCGGGGGCTATGACGCCGGATTAGTGGTTTGCCTTAAAAGGATGTTTTGTACTTCTGCTGCAAGGGCCATAGTGTGCTATTCCGTGCGGAGCGAGCGTTCTGTATTTCCATTTACTGTTATGACCCCCCTAGGTCCTGGCATCTTGAGCTTGAGGTATGCGTAATGCAACACTGCATTAAATTTTGCAAATGTTGTTCGTCCGAGCAATGCGTGGTAGCCACTACGAAATGGGACGATATCGAAGATTAACTCCTCGCTTCGGAAGTTGTCCGGTGATCCAAAGACCACTTCCAGTGTGATTGATCCTGTGCAATGGGCCTCTACACGTGGGATGACGCCTTTAAAGGTGGTTTTGGTGGGTTTGATCCTCGAGGGATCAATACCCATTTTTCGCACTGTGTCTGGATAGAGCAGGTTCAGGCTACTGCCGCCGTCCATAAGGACTCGAGTGAGGTGAAATCCGCCGATGATGGGGTCTAGCACCAGTGCGGCGGTTCTGCCATGACGGATACTAGTGGGGTGGTCCCTGCGATCAAAGGTGATCGGGCAAGCAGACCATGGGTTGAACTTTGGGGCGACGGGCTCCATCGCATAGACGTCCCTTAGTGCACGCTTCTGCTCCCTCTTGGGAATGTGGGTTCCGTATATCATGTTCACCGTCTTCGCTTGTGGGGGGAACCCCTTCTACCCTCCTGTGTTCGGCGGCCGGGGCTCCTCCTCGTCATCGCTATGCAGCCCCTTGTCCTTGTTTTCAGCATTTAACCTGCCGGCCTGCTTGACCAACCAGCATTCTTTGTTGGTGTGATTGGCTGGCTTGTCGGGGGTGCCGTGGATTTGACACGAGCGATACACTATGCGATCCAAACTGGATGGAGCCGGAGTACTTCTTTTAAATGGCTTTTTCCACTGACGGGATCTAGGGCCTCTGAATCTGGCATTTGACTGTCGTATCTTCGACGTTATCGCCGTTATTGCGGCACTTTGGTCTATTACGATGTTCCCTACCATTGGCATCTTTGGTATCCGAAGTGCCCGGATTCCTCGATGTGTTGTTGCTGCAAGCTAGCCAGCTATCCTCGCCCACGCAAAAGTGGGTCATGAGTGTTGTGAGGGCTGCCATAGATTTCGGCTTCTCCTGGCCAAGGTGGCGAGCCAGCCATTTGTCACGAATGTTATGCTTGAATGCCTCTAGGGCCTCTGGGTCCGGACAGTCGACAATTTGGTTTTTCTTAGTCAGGAACCGTGTCCACAATTGTCTGGCCGATTCCCCAGGCTGCTAGGTTATATGGCTCAAGTCATCAGCATCCGGTGGCCACACATAAGTGCCCTGGAAGTTATCCAGGAATGTGTCTTCCAAAACCTCCCAATTGCCTACGAAGTCTGTTGGCAAGCTATTCAGCCAATGCCGAGCTGATCCTTTGATTTTTAGTGGGAGGTACTTGATGGCATGTAGATCATCACCGCGAGCCATGTGGATGTGAAGGAGAAAATCCTCAACCCATACATCGGGATCTATTGTACCATCGTATGATTCATAACTTCATCAGTGAAGCATAGGGGGTGTGTGGCGCCTCTGGGCCGGGCAATATCCCGGCGCAGTTCATATGAGTCTTGTCTGCTGCATTCGGCCCGGCCGGATTTACTTTTGGTGTATCCGACGCGACGATCATTGTCCCGTGTTGGCGCGCGTGCCCATGACCCGTATATTGACCTTGCGATTTTTGCCTTACTGTCCAATACGTCTCGTAGGTCCCCTGTGTTGCCCTGGGGCCTTAGTTTTTTTGATTGAATGGCGGCGGGGTGCAGGCTGAACTTCAGGCTGAAACGCCTCTCTGGCGCGGCCACGCAGTGGCCGGTCAGCCGCATCGTACACTGGTGAATGAGTTTTCATTACTTCCTCCTTGAGGTGAGGTAGCAACCTGCGTTTTGGGTAACTCTAGGAGGAGCGCTCGAGTTCGTACTCCTCGGCCGCAAGGACATCGGTCCATCTGTCTGCTAGCAAGTCTTGATCAGCTTGAAGCTGTTGCTGCTTTTTCTTCAGGCTATTTGCCGTGGCCATAAGCCGGCGCTTGAAGCACTCTTGCTCGACGGGGTCATCAGGCACGATAAATTCTTCGTCGCCGAGGCTCGCCTTGTCTTCGGTGAGAGGCATGTAAATGTTCTCCTCTGGTTCTCCATCTGCTGCTAGCTCTGGAGGGCTAGCTTGTTCATCCTATGGCTCTGCATCGTGCTAGAGGGGATTGTTGTTGTCTTCGGCACTATCCGGAGTGTTATTATCTCCTGTGCCGGTATCACTACTTTTGTTGTGGCGGGACTTAGAGCGGCGCCACTGACATCGTTGCTTGGGTTGCTTCTTGGAGGGGTCGTCCTCCGCTGTCTCGTAGCCATTGCCTTCTTTGGGGGTGTCCACAATGTATATATCATATGCTGAGGTGGCGGTCCAGCGCCCTGTGGGTGGTGGTTCTTGTTCGTCTCATGCATCGTCTTCGGAGTCAAAGTCGAGCATGTCGGTTAAATCGTCGAAAGTGGCTACTAAGTGGTTGGTGGGTGGGCAGCGAATTTCTTTGTCGTCCACATCCCATTCTAGCCGGACATAGTTCAGCCAAGGTTCCCCTGACAGGGAGAGAGACCTTAATGTATTTAGCACATCGCCGAAAGGTGAGTGTTGAAATATATCCACGGAGGTGAACTCCATGATCGGCGCCCAGTCGGGATCGACGGGCACGGATATAAGCGGCTCGGAGTCCGTGGCCGAGGATGAATCCAGTGGTTCGGTGACACGGCCCCATAAGGGGTGAAGTCAGCATCCGGCTCTATCGCCGCTCAGAGCGCGGCCTCCGTGGCGGTGTTTATCCCTCCTCTCTCGGATGGCGCGATTTGCTCCGGATTGACGGCCGGAGTAGTTGCAGATGCGATCTCCCAAATACTGTCCGACGGCAGAGTTATGCCATGCTCGTCGTGACTGTGCGGCACACCTAACATGGGCGTGAATCCGTCAAAGATCAAGTCTCCGTGGATATCGGCCGTGTAGTTCAAGTTTCAGCATCTAACCTGATGGCCAGGGGCGTAGCTCTCGGTCTGCTCCAGATGGCCAAGCGAATTGGCCCGTAGTGCGAAGTCACCGAATACAAAGATTTGTCCGAGGAGGAAAACCTCACCCTGGACCGCATCGCTACAGATGATCGAAGGAGCTATCAAGCCTTATGGTGACGACACAGTGGAACTCTCAATGAAAGCACCAATGTCAGTGTCAAAACCGGCGGATCTCGGGTAGGGGGTCCCGAACTGTGCATCTAAGGCAGATGGTAACAAGAAGCGGTGGACAAGATGTTTACCCAGGTTCGGGCCCTCTTGATGGAGGTAATACCCTACGTCCTGCTTGATTGTTCTTGATGATGAGTATTACAAGAGTTGATGTACCACGAGATCATAGAGGCTAACCCTAGAAGCTAGCCTATGGTATGATTGTATGTTGTCCTATGGACTAAACCCTCCGGTTTATATAGACACCGGAGGGGGCTAGGGTTACACAGAGTCGGTTACATGGGAGGAGATCTACAGATCCGTATTGCCTAGCTTGCCTTCCAAGCCAAGGAAAGTCTCATCCGAACACGGGACGAAGTCTTCAATCTTGTATGTTCATAGTCCAACAGTCCGGCCAAAGGATATAGTCCGGCTGTCCGGAGACCCCCTAATCCTGGACTCCCTCAAAGGTCGTCCCCACGGGCCATGTGGATATGGAGGAGGAAGTCCTCGATCCATACCATGGGATCCGTTGTTGCATCGTATGATTTGATATTCGTAGGTTTGAACCCATCTGGGAATTCATACTCCATTACTTCGTCTGTGAAGCAAAGAGGGTGTGTGGCGCCTCTATGTTGAACCACACTGCGACACACCTGCGATGGAGTCCGTTTGCGGTCTTCGGCCTAGGCGTGGCTAGGTTTGTCACGTCCGAATAGCTGGCCATCGTCGCGTGTCGAGGTATGTCCTCGCGATTCATAGGTCACTCTTGAGTGTCCTGCTCTACTACCCAAGTCATGTTGACGGTCGTATGGACAACCCCAAGCTATTTTGTTCTTGCCTTTACGGCGAGGTGGGGCAGTCTGGTGTTCGGCTTGAGTTGCCGCTTTAGCCGGACCAACTTGTGGTCGACCTAACGCCTTGTGCGGTGGCTGCCGGCGGCAGGGAAGCAGAGATGTCACGATGGTCGATGGCTAAGGGGAAGCAGCACCGGGGCTCTAGAAGGGTCGAAAGTTGGAGCCGCTCCGGCGCCGTGAACAACGGCGGGGGTGAATCGGCTCCGTTACGGTTCATGTGGGATGTCGTCGAGGCAGCTCCGTTACGGCAAATGGCAGCGTCTCCAGGATTAGAGAGGAGGGCGAATGTGAATTTGGTGCGATGGGGCGCCATGGAGGAGGGGCTGAGGTTTTGCGGCTTGAGAGAAGGGAGCTTCCGGGAAGAAGGTGATTTGGCGCCCATGAGCTATGAATGGGGAATTGGGAGTGGGAACCATGTCTTACGGACACATTTGTCTGAAATGTGGGGGAGTTACAGTTCTACCCCTGCCTTTAGGCTTCTCAGCTTGGGTCTGTGTACTGAGGGTCGGGGATAGTAGAGTAACTTTTCTTCTCCCAAATAGTGAGCATGAGCGACTTTGGCCGAGGAGGGCGTGTTTTGAAATATTGTGGGCGCGAGCGATTTCGGGCGAGGAGGGCGTGTTTTCAAATATAGTGGGGGCGAGCGATTTCGGGCGAGGAGAGCGTGTTTTGAAATAGTGGGCGCGAGCTATTTTGGGCGAGTAGAGGGTATTTTGCCGACCATGTTTTATGAATTATTCGGCACATGTCATTTCGGCCAAGGAGAAGGCGCGCTTGGATGAAGTTACAAACCTACCTTCGATGTACAATGGGCCAATTGATGCGTGTCCCACATAGGCCAGTAATTTCGCGTCTCCCATTTATTTGCTCGGGGGAATTCCACCGAGTAGAGGGTGTTTAACGGTTCGTTGAAATTTTGGGAGAACGAGCATCCACGTCTACCTTACCAAGTCGATTTGAATCAAATTTTGAAATATTAGCTTGCCACTTCTTTTTTAGATGGAGAGATGATGCTCGGGAGTAATGTGTTTTACATGCTCGTTGCTAGCGATCTACTATATGACAAATAGTTGACCCATTCAAACCCAAAATGAAATATCTTGATTCCATGAAATAGCTCGTTCACCAGGTCAAAATAGTGAACTAAATCCAAAATTGAACACCTCGATCGAGTAGCATGTTGTACAGTATTATAGTACTCCGTGAACATGTTGAAAGTCAAATTAATGAACTTGTTTGATATACGCATATCTCCCTTCATGTGTGGATTGCAGACAACATGTTCTCCAATTTACATATTTGAATGCAAGCATATATCGAAACATGTTTATATCAGTCTTTGATGCATAAAATGCGACATCCCCCTCTTCCGAACTGTGCGTCTAAGGTCGATGGTAACAGGAGACAGGGGACATGATGTTTACCCAGGTTCGGCCCTCTCTATGGAGGTAATACCCTACGTCCTGCTTGATTGATATTGATGAATACTAGTATTACAAGAGTTGATCTACCTCGATATCGTAATAGCTAAACCCTAGAGGTCTAGCTTGTATGGCTATGGTAATGAATATCTCCTTCTCTCCGGACTAAGTCCTCCGGTTTATATAGACACCGGGAGGATCTAGGGTTACACATGGTCAGTTACAAAGAAAGGAATCTACATATTTGGTCGCCAAGATTGCCCTCCACGCCAAGGAGAGTCCCATCCGGACAGGGGTGCAGTCTTCAGTCTTTGTATCTTCACAGCCCATCAGTTCGGCCCATGGATAGCAGCCCGGACGCCCGAGGACCCCTTAGTCCAGGACTCCCTCAGTAGCCCATGAACCTGGCTTCAATGACAAGGTATCCGGCGCGTAGATCTGTCTTTGGCATTGCAAGGAGACTTCCTCCTTCCGAACTCCAAGATAGTCTTCGGACGAAATAAACGTGTCTGGATCTGTAACACACAGCAGTAGAGAGTATAATATTTCACAAATCTAATCTGCTGACAACTTTAGTAACGCAACGTCACGCTTGTCCGGTTATTATTTCGAACCGTTTCCCGTCCCGTTTTTATTGGCACGTCCTGTCGAAGCAGAGGTCGTGTCCCCTTATCACGGGATTCTCATCAATACGAGCGTGGGTAACCCAACCGTCCTGCGGGGAAAATTCCTTAGGAATAGGCAAGTTCTCAGGCTTAGGAGGAGGCATTTAATACCCGCTTCCTTTATAAAGGAACCAAGGTTTGTCTCTTTTATGCCAAACCTCTCCTCAGCCTTCCCAACCTCGAGTTCTAGCACTCAAGGTTCGACTTCATTGCTTCAAGCCTCCCCATCATGTCCGGACCCAGCTCTCAAGGCCGATGGGTGGCTTCCTTCGTTACAGAGGACGATATTGCAAAGCTTCGGGCAGCCAGATATTTGACCGCGAAGGTCCACCACAAGCTTCCTGCTCAAGGACAGGTTATTCCGACCCCCAGATTTGGCGAGAGGGTCGTATTCATCCCCCACATCCTCCAGGGGCTAGGGTTCGCTCTTCACCCCATTGTCTGGGGGCTAATGTTTTATAACAGGCTAATGTTTTATCCAGCCCTGGACTATATCCTCCACGTCTCGGCATTTATCATTACATGCAAGGCCTTCCTCCGAATCCCCCCACTCTTCGTCTTATGGCTCAATACCTTCAGTGTGAAGCCGAAGGTAGTTGACGGGGAACAGGCGGCGTGCGGTGGTGCTGTAGTGAGCAAGCTTACCAACACTCTTTGGCCAAAAGGCTCTTTCACCGAAACCTCCTACCTATGGCAGCGAGAGTGGTTTTATGTCACGGCACCTCGTAACACTAAGTGGGCAGCTATACCTGCGTTCCATTCCGGCCCTCCGCCCCAGCTTGCATTATCGATTAACAAGGGGCTGGACTAGGGATCAGTCGACGAAGTGCAGACTCTATAGAGTCACATCTGGACCCTCCTTGAGAGAGACATCGATCTTGTCAACGTGATTCAGGTGATGCTAGTTCGCCGAATCCTGCCGTGCCAGTGTAGGTCTCGCCAAATGTGGGAGCTTAATCCAGAAGGACCACAAACCCTCAGAAACCTCTTTCGCACTACGCACGAAGCGATGTGGAAGCTGTTTTTCAAGAAGCGAAAACATTGGCCGGATACTACTAAGGATGCTGGCCTTGACTGCAACCGTCCGGATATGCCGGTAAGCACTTGTCTTCCGAACTTTGTAATTACGCATACTGTAATATGGTACTAAGCAAACTATCTTCTTCCAGGGCTGGATAAAGAAAGCGGAACTAATTATGTGTCCGGCCCCCCTGCACGAAGGCCCAGCGAATCATGTTTTAACAAGGATGCTGACCCTAGCACCATACCAGATGCCTGTGAAGGGGGTGAGGCAGAGAGGACCAAAGATGGACTCCGTCCTGAAGGTGTATCAGACATTGTATCTGGAGGAATCAAGATCCCATTGTCCGAAGACAAAAATGAGGGGGAGGTCAACGTCTCTTCCCCCCATGGAAAGAAAAGGGGCGCCTCCGAAGATTGGGAGGAAAAGACTCCTAAGCGAGGCAAGATGCCTCCGTTGGGTGGCTCAGGCGTGGAGGACATCGACGCACAGTCTCATGACAAGGACAAGCCTTAGGCCAAATCGTAAGTAAACAAGGATGTTTTAAACATGCCCCATTATTTTTCTTGTAGTGCCTAGAACATATATTTTTGGCAGTTCGGCATGTAGTCTTCTTCAACAATCCTCTTCCTCGGGGGACCTTATCCCAGAGATGATGGAAAGCGAGATGCCTCCACCGGCCTCTCCGCCCAATAGGACGAACGACTTCGAGGTGTCGCCGCAGAGGGTCTCCCCTGACCAACAGGTGGTGCGAGGGATGATGAAGATATTACCCGAAGGTGAAACTTCGGTGGCCCAGGGTCCAGGGACCAGCAATGTAGGCCCCGGACCATTCGGTATACAGCCGGATACGAATAAACAGATCCTTTCAAAGGGTGGCCGTACTCCTACACCAGCCTCCGGAGACCTAGAGGCGCCTGATATACTGACGAACATACTGCGGCAGGCATCTGTCTCTGAGGAACATCGTACCTTGATGGGCACGGTGGTTGAAAAGGTCCTGTCCGCGAAGAGCGGATTGAATGAGGCCTTTATGAGCCTACTAAGAGGCTTCAAGGTTTGTACTGTAATATGTGCAATTTTGTTTTATTCACAAAATACACCTATGTATAGATAGTATCCCCTGAGACTCTGATTGGCTACCCGAGGGAGGCGATCAGAGGATCAAAAGAAATGCCCAGAGACTGACCTGATTAATTGGAACACAGGCGGTGACTTCTCCGGTGACTGCCCGAACTATACAAGTTGCAGATTTGCAACATAAGATTGGTGAGGCGGATAATGATATCGTGCTTATCAATAGGCGACTTGACGAGGCGCAAGGTATGATTTTGGGGCAGTTATACTATGCATATGTTTAAATTATAAGCAATATGTGTAGAATTGGGTAATAAGGTGTATATATCTGCAGATGGTGCTTTCGTAGTCGAGATCCTTCGAGCTGAGCTAGCCTGGGCCAAGCAGCAGGCCCGGATTAGTAATGCGGCTGCCGAAAGGGAATCGGCTGAGTTAAAAGCCGAACAAGCTGCTCGGGGCCAAGACGAGGAGAAGATATCCACGATAGAGCTCGAACTAAAAAATGCTGCTAGCCGCTGTGAACTTCTTGAGAAGGAGAATGAAGCCAAAATGGCTGAACTTGACAAGGCCTTACGAGAGGCGAGAGAAGCGTAGTCTGAATCCAGAGCAGCCCGTGAGGAGAACTGGCAAGCTGGGGCGATTGCGGCTAGCAAGCCCTTTTTGCTACGGACTAAGTTCGGCAATCCAAACTATGCTCAGCTTAACCAAGTGTGGAGTTCTCCAGACAAGTTTATAGACTTGCCAAAAAGTTCTTCCAATGCGGCGCAGTTTTACCAGGCGCGAGAGGGGTATGCAATGGAGAAGCTTTTCTGGTCACAATTTGGTGCGTAGAAGTGCCCTCTATTGCTGAATGAACAGATGTCCCAATGGGCTGAGCTTGTCATGAAGAACATCATAATCCGGTTGTGGCCAACTGAGCATGTTTCGGATAGCTACTTCGGCTTGGTGCAGCGGCTTGTTGATGCGGTGCCACGTATCGATGGTGTGAAGCAGTCGGCGTGCATTGAGGGTGCACGGATGGCCTTTGCTCGAGCCAAGACATACCGGGGGAAGATGAAGGCCATCCATGTTGCGGCGAAGAGTCCACCCAAGGGCAAGCACCGTTACGAACTGGAGAATTATTTTGAAGACGTCCTAGAGGCCGCCCGCTTGATAGAGGGTCAATGCTCAAAAGACATAATGTTCGAGTGAGGTGTATGAGAATTGTACAAGACAATTTTATAATTAATCTATTTTTATGTTTTTCTTGAAAGCTTGTGTTCCTCCTGTGCGACCGTTTTTATATAATCTGAAAGTTTTCTAGTCGTCGGCTTCAGCCCCCTCGTAGGAAGCATAATGGTGTTCGGAAAAGCATTTAATCACTCTTGACCCAACGTATTGGCCCATGAAGGAGGTGATAATGCGGCGAACCAGGCAATCAGACTATAGGGTGTTAACACTTTCACTTAGCCATAGGAGTTTTATAGCGGGGCTACGATATATCCCCTGGTATGTGTACGGCTTATTCCAATATGGTGCGTTACATATATGACCTGAAGAAAAAGGTCCTTCGTGCCTAGGGATGGCAATGGGTCGGGTTTGGGGCGGGTGGAGCTGGTACAAATCCAACGCATGACCCATCTTTCTACCCTCTGCCCATCCACCAAATTATCCATGGGCACAACATGTGCCAATGCCCAATCCCGCTGGATACCCACATACCCATGGAGCTCCATGGGCAAAGAAAAGTCAGGATGAAGCCTTCACAAATATCAAATTAACTCATCATCTTTCACTCACAAATGACAACATAAACTACATGCATAAGTAGGAAACAAGTAATACGATGAGTCCTTAAGTGTGACATACTAGAGGTTGATTCTGCAGCAGATAGCTTATGGCACCAATTGCATATTACCTGCCATTTCCCATTGATTCAGTCTTTCTACTGTCACTGGCATATGGCCCCACATGTCATACGGGTATCCATTGGATATCCATGGAGCACAAACTATAACCGTGCCCAACCCGGCTGTTCGTGGGTATCCATATCCATGGACCCATGGACAGAAATGCGCTCCATACCCTTGCCCAACCGGGTCGGGTATCCATGGGTATCCAGATCCATGGATAAAATTGCCATCCCTATTCGTGTCACATGGAGGGAATTGCGACAGATTCTGATAAGTCATCGAGTGGTTGACCAGCTCTCGCAGCATCATGACAGTCGGTTTTCGGCTTTCTCTACTGTGGTGCTTGACCAGATGAACCGGAAGCACAATCACAGTAGTTCTCCCTTTACTACCCTAGCCGATAGAGTGGAACGTAAGGTAGCAACCACAGGAGCCGGGCAACCTAACCGTTGACCCAAGACATGATTCAAAGCTGATGCATATAAGACCAAACTAGCAACGCCGAAGTACGCTTATAAAGCTGTTCGGACTTTGTTGGCAACTCATTTGTTCCCATACTGAGCCCCTGCCAGGTTATGCCGAGGAATGGCCGTGAAACAGCTATAGGGGCCAAATTCATTTGTGAAAAGAAACGAATGATTAATGCAGATTATGTTTACTAGGACCTGAGTCATATGCCGATGATTAATTTATATATAAAAAGACCACAACCCCGGCTATTTGACATGCCCGGGGTTGAAGGCAGAGGAAAAAGGCATATTGCAGGATTGAAATAAAGAGTGCGGTCTACAAAAAGTTATTTTGACCTCCTATCGCACGTCTGCGCCGCCTGTCCTCGGTGAGGGGAATCCTTGACGGAAGTAGCCCCGTAGGTGAGTGTACGGATCCAAACTCCGATAGAGTCAGTTTAGATGTTTGTCCTTGGCGTCACCTGTTTTTAAGAGATAATAAAGAAGGGAAAAAGGAAAGTAGATAATAAATGTTACGGGAATACTTGCCGGCTTGTCCGTATTTTGCTTCCGCCAATGCCCATGGTATCTTAAGTGCGTAGTGATGTATGCGCGATACAAATTTCGCGGGTATATGAGGTGGGCGGCCGAAGCCGAACTGCTATTTCCGCTCCGGCATTGGTCAATCCTTGGGCGGAAATTGCTTCTGACCCCCAGTTTTTGGTTGGCGAACTTCTTCGTCGTCCCTATCGCCTGGTGGCCTCCTCCCCTTGTGCCCGGCGTTGAGCTTGCCGGCCTGCTTGAAGACCCAGCAGCTTCTGTTCGTATGATTGGCCGGTTTATCAGGGTGGCCGTGAATCTGGCAGGGTCGGTCCAATATCCTGTCTAGGTTGGATGGTTTGGGATTGCTGAATCCGGCATTGAACGCTATGTCGCGTGATCTTTCATTATCATTGCGACTGTTGTGTTTGCTTCGTCGCGGTTTGCCATTGTCTCGGATTTCGGAAGTGCCCGAGTCGCTGGCGCTGTTGCTTCTACGAGCGAGCCAACTGTGTTCTCCTCTACAAAAGTGGGTCATTAGAGCGGTAAGGGCTGTCATGGATCTAGGTCCTTCTTGACTGAGGTGGCGTGCAAGCCATTCACCCCGGATGTTGTGTTTGAAGGCCGCAAGGGCTTCCGCGTCCGGACAGTCGATGATTCTCCTGGCTTCCTGGATGACTCTCCTGGCTGCTGGACAATTTGACTTAAGTCATGGCGTCCGGTGGACGGACATATGTTCCTTGGAAGTTGACACGAAAGGCGTCTTCCAAATCTTCCCAGTTGCCAATAGAATTTTCCGACAGACTGTTTAACCAGTACCGAGCTGGTCCTTTGAGTTTTCGTGGTAGGTATTTGATGGCATGAAGGTCATCTCCGCGGGCCATGTGGATATGGAGGAAGTCCTCGATCCATATTGCGGGATCTGTTGTTCCATCGTATGATTCGATATTCATGGGCTTGAACCCGTCTGGGAATTCATGCTCCATTACTTCGTCTATGAAGCAAAGAGGGTGTGCGGTGCCTCTATATTGGGCCACGCTGTGACGTACCTCCAATGGAGTCCATTTGCGGTTTTTGGCCTGCGCTTGGCTAAGTCTATCATGTCCGAATAGGTAGCCGTCATCATGTGTTGAGGCATGTCCTCGCGATCCGCAGATTGATCTTGTGTGTCCTGCTCTACTATCCAAGTCCTGTCGGAAGTCGTATGTACAGCCCTGAGCTGTTGTATTCTTGTCTTTACGACGAGGTTGGGCGGCCTGGTGTTCGGCCTGAGTTGTCACTTTATCCTGACCAAGTTGTGGTCGGCATGCCACATTGTGTGAAGATGGTACGGGCTCTAGCGCCTCGTCATCGAACTGAGGTAGCCATCTATGCTTCGGGTAACTTTTGGCTTGGCCACTAAGGCTGTATTCTTAGGCTGCCAAGACTTCGGTCCATCTATCATTGAGCAGATCCTGGCCCACTTGAAGCTGCAACTGCTTCCTTTTCAGCCTCCTCGCAGTGGCTATTAGCCAGCGTTTAAAGCGCTCCTGCTCGAGAGGTTCCTTAGGCACGATGAAATCCTTGATGCTGAGGCTCTCCTCTTCCTTGGAGAATGGAAGATAATTACTGTCCTCCGAGTCTTCGTGTATGGCCTATTCATCAGGGCTAACTTGCCCATTTTCCCGTTCCTCCTGTTCGGAGGTTACCTTGACGGGGTCTTCATTGTTTTCGGCATCGTCCAGAGTATTATTTTCACCGGTGCCAGCATTTACTGTCTTTTGGACGATGTGACTTAGAGCAGTGCAGGGGACACCGCCGTTTTTGCTGTGTCTCACGAGGTTTATTCACAACTTGATTTTCTTTGTCATCGTTGTTAATTTTTTCAGGCGTATCCACCGTATATACATCATATGAAGAAGTGGCCGTACAACATCCAGTATATGGAGGATTTTGATCTTGCTCCTCATCGGCATCGTCGTCCATACCATCGATGCTTCAGAGTCGTAATCAAGCGTGTCGATTAAATCCTCAATTGGGGCTATGAAGTGGATGGCGGGTGGGAAGCAAGATTCTCCATCATCAGCCCCTAGTTGGAACCGAACATAGCTCGACTGTGAGTCCCCCACCAAGGACATGTTCTTTAGTGAGCTTAGTACATTGCCCAAGGATGAGTGTTGGAAGATCTTTGTGGCACTGAACTCAAAGATCGACAAATGATCAAGTTCGGCATCCGCGGACTCACATGGTTCGGAACTTACACCCAGAGACGAGTCTGGAGTTTCGGTGACACAAATATTGTGTGAGGTTAAGTCCATGTGCGGCTCCAACGCTGGGGAATCTGTGGCCTCCGTGGTGGGGTTGAGCCTCCAATCTTTGGATGCCGCAGTGTGCTCCAGTTATAAGGCCAGAGTGGTTACAGGAGCTATCTCCCGGATGCGGTCTGACGACAGATTTAGGTCATGTTCATCAAAGTGACTAGGAGCGGTCGCCGCAGTCTCGAATCCAGCGAAGATCAAATCTCCATGAATGTCCGCAACGTAATTCAAGCTCCCAAGCCTGACCTGATGGCCAGGGGCGTAGCTCTCGATCTGCTCCAGGTGGCCAAACAAATTGGCCCGTAGTGCGAAGCCGCCGAACACGAAGATCTGTCCGGGGAGGAAGGTTTCTCCTTGGACAGCGTCACTATCAACGATTAAAGGGGCCATCAAATCTTTCATCGATGGCACAGTGGAACTCTCAATGAAAGCACCAATGTCGGTGTCAAAACCGATGGATCTCGGGTAGGGGGTCCCGAACTGTGCGTTTAAGGTCGATGGTACAAGGAGACAAGGGACACGATGTTTACCCAGGTTCGGGCCCTCTCTATGGAGGTAATACCCTATGTCCTGCTTGATTGATATTGATGAATACTAGTATTACAAGAATTCATCTACCTCGAGATCATAATGGCTAAACCCTAGAGGTCTAGCTTGTATGGCTATGGTAATGAATATCTCCTTCTCTCCGGACTAAGTCCTCCAGTTTATATAGACACCAGGAGGATCTAGGGTTACACAAGGTCGGTTACAGAGAAAGGAATCTACATATTTGGTCGCCAAGGAGAGTCCCATCCGGACATGGGTGCAGTCTTCGGTCTTTGTATCTTCACAGCCCATCCATCCGGCCCATGGCTAGCAGGCCGGACGCCCGAGGACCCCTTAGTCCAGGACTCCCTCACTCGCCGACAATCTTCAATTCTGTCTCACGCATCCAACACACAAACCTTTTTGGTCCCTATTCCTCTCTCTACGTATCTCTCTCTGTTTGTGTGTGTGGGGGGGGGGTCTTTCTAGTTCGCATGCATATATAATCCATCTATAGGTCTCTCTCGCACACTATGTATGATTATCTAGTCCAAGCTAAATATCTTGGGTGCACTCATTGTACACACATAAATTCCTTGGCTCATTGCCCGTAACTCTCTCACGCACCACTCTGTCGTCTTGGAGCTCTTCCCTCTCTCTCTCTCAAAGTCTCCATCTACCTGGGTCACATACACATGCATATCTCACTCGCACTCGATAGACCCATCTAAAACTCGATCTCTCTCCCTTGTTCTCTCTCCATCTCACACGCGCGCACACGCAATCTCATGCCTAGCCAAGTATGATGGCCTCTCAGTCAAATGTAGGCACATGCGGTCCCCCTATATGTGTATGAATAGCTAATCTTAGTCTCCATCACAAACATGTGCATGGTCTATCTCGATTTCTCTCAAGGCATCTTTCTATCGTGCACGCACCTCCCTCGATCTCCCACCCATATAGTCCCCTCACAATCTCGAGGGGATCTCTCTCACAAACACACCCTCTCTCCCTCCCCATGCGTCCATGCTCTCCATGTGTCCCTCTCGACCTTTGTTCCTTGTTAGCCAGACCTCTATTGGACATGTTCTATAGGGGTGCCTCTCTTCTTCCAACAATCACGCACTAGCTATCTCCGTGTATCTCCTCACCCCGCTTTTCTATCTCAAAGATGCATGCATGATATGTTTTCATACGAAACAAAAAACACACACTCTCTCTAATTTATCGTTTGTTGTCCCTTTCTCTTTCACACAGATACTCTTTTTGCACACTCACTCATTCTCCTTCACACGCACTTGATCTCTCTCAACTTAGGCACTCTCTTCGGTCCATAGCTTATAGATTTATTGAAAAGTCAAACATCACAAAGTTGGACCATGTACGTGGACAAAAACATTTACATCTAGAACGGCAAACATATACCATTAGATTCATCATGAGATGTTTCGTATGATGTATCTTTGGTATTGTAGATATAAATAACATTTTCGTAAACCTGATCAAAGTTTCCAAAGTTCAACTTCTAAAAAATTTACATGCACTACATTATCGAGCATATGGAATATCTCTTTCCCCCTCTCAGCTATGTGACACACCACTCAGCCTTATCGGGGCTCCTCTATCTCTCTCTCAAACTCTATATCTCCCTGGTTCACACATACACATGTCTCGCTCGCGCTACATATAGACCCATCCAACACTCTCCGCCCTTGTTCTCTCTCTATGTGACACGCACCCCCCTAAGTACCATAATCCCTCACTCCATCATTGGTGCACGCACTCCCCCCTAAGTATGATTATCTCTCACTAGCCATCTGGAACACACGTATTGTCTCCTTCCATCCATACGTCTATGTCGATATCTCTCGGGGTATCTTATATCGCGCACACACCTTGTCACTCGATCTCCCACCCATGTATTCCCATCACGATCTCCAGGGGATCTCTCTATCACAAACATACACTCTCTCCTCCCCATGTCTGCATTTTCTTCGTACGTCTCTCTCAACCTCTCTCCCTTGTTTGTTAGACCCCTCTTGGCCACATGCTAGGGGCCTTTCTCTCTCGGTTGCACACAACAACACACTATCTCCTCACCTTGCTTCCGTTGTCGAAGATGCATGTGTGATATGTTTGCATAAGACATACACGCCTTTTCTCTACTTCTATCGTGCGTTGTCCATGTCTCTTTCACACAGGCACACACACAATTTTCACTCACTCTTTATATTTCACTGTCTCTCTCTCTCTCTGATTAGGGACTCTCTCATGTCCATAAGCATATGGATGTTTTGAAAAGTCAATCCTCATAAAAGTTTCACCAGGTATATGTGGAGAAAAACATTTACATATGGAATGGTCATTAGATTCATCACAACATGTACTTACTTCATACTATCATTTATCTTTGGTATTGTAGATATAAGTAATTTCTTTATAAACTTGGTCAAAGTTTCAAAAGTCTGACTTTAAAAAAAATGTTGGCACTACATTATCGAACGGAGGGAGTAGCTCTTTCTCTCTTTGCTATCTCTCATGGGCTCATATACGGCCAGAGACTCGAAAATTTATTTTCCCATTAGTGATTTGTTAGGGCAGTGGATTTTAGTTTGTACGATAATGCTGCATCCACCTAAAGTAACAAAAGTTTTTACGTAAACTTCCTAGATTCCCTCTTCGTAGGTCACCATTACTCCTAACATTTGTAATATCAGTTTGAAACCTGTAATATTGCCATGTCCTATTCCTGCGTTTTCAAAATCCCGCGAATCAAAGAGGTCCTGAGTTGGTGATGATGTTTTGCCTTCCATCTTTTACCAATAGTCGTCGGATCTAGATCTGACGCATACAAACCAAACTTCTCCAGTTTTGCAAAAAGATGCCCGCATTTGTTCCCTATTAACAAACAATTCCTTGTATCTCACAATCAGCCTTATCTTCTCCCACCACATCTAGAAGGCCATGGAAAAACCTGGCGAGATGGCCGCTGCCGGCGCTGTCCACCCCCAATCTTGGTGTTCCGTGCAATGCACGGGCATCTACGCACGGGAAATTATGTTGAACACGGCTAGTTGTAAGCAGGCGAGGTCTATAGCCATGATGATAGTGACTGTAGACGGTGAGGCTGACTTATGTGTTATGCCGAACACGGCTCCTATACTCAGGTGTCATCTCCGGCGCAGGGTCTTGTCACTTCACTGCGACGAGCAGCAAGTAATAATTTGACAAATGGGTAGTACAGTGCTACTACATTGGTAGTACTACTACTAGTACTAGCACCATCGTCTAGATTTAGTAGTACTACCACTTCCATCTGGATTTAGTATTTGACTAGCAATATCTAGTAACCCGTGTCACAAAAAATGTACTACTCCCTCTGTAAATAAATACATGGTGTATTGTTTTATTGCTTCCAGTAGATGGCTCAAATATGAAGTCTCATCTATCAGACTACTATTGTACTCACCGAGCGCTCAGCTTTGTAAGCTACCAACAAAAAATTGCAATGAAAGACTACTATTGTACTCCCTCCGTACTGGTGCATTAGTCACGTTACGAAAACCAAATAGTAATCCAAAAAAATTTAGGCGCGGTGCATTAACTACCCACCCCGTTCCCTGTTTCTTGCCACGAAAAAAGAAATCACCCAATACAAATACGAGACGTGGGGTGCGTATGCACCCAATGACTTGAGACTACTCCCTCCGTCTAGGTGTATGACTAGCCATAGTGAAGAGTAACATACACTAGTACTACCTTTCATAGTGGGTAGTAACATAAGTATGGAAGTATGGTAACATGCAAAGCCTCATCTATTAGGTTATAGACTCTTATTGCATTGGGACATGTGATGTTACAGTAATAACTAGCTAAGTTACTCAAACTACCTCTCTCCTCATTAACTCATTGCCACATAAGAAAATTTGTTGAGTTGGACTCGATGTTACTGCTGAAGTTACTCCAATTGTGGCTATTCTAAGTCATCTTAAAGCAAGTGAAAAAGAGGAGTGGGCTCTCATGCAAGAGCCTAGCTATATGCGGATTCCTAGGACGATATACAATAAATATTGAGAAAGAAGAGAAGATGAGAAAAAGTAGTACTCTTATAGCCAGCCTTATAGCTAACCTTATTGTATGAGTGGCTACAAGTGATGGCTCTACTATGACATGGCAACATCATATAGCCAGCAGCTCGCAATACTACTAAGTATTAACCATGCTCTTAAGTTGTTCATCGTGACCAAGAAGAAGGGGAAAGCGAGAGAACTTAATGTCTTTTTGCTAATTAATAGGATTACATGCAATGAACTAACCACTGCATGCCATGTTTGGTAGTCTCAAGTCATTGAAAGCATGCACGGCCCACATCTCTCATTGGTTGATATGTCACGAAACAAGAAATTAGGAGGGAGTTAATGTACCATGCCTAAGTGTTTTGGGACAGAGGGGGACACAACTTCATTGACTTACTGCACCTGCGTTTGGGTGAATGACTCGTGGGCCCAACAGGTGGCTGGCCTCCTGTCATACAGCCAAAAGCAGGTGTAGTGGAGGGCCTAGGAGTAGATGTCCAACACACACGTGAATGCAACGCGGTCTACACTTCTCATACTCCCTCCTTTGCGGTTTATAGGGCTTATCTCAAAATCCTAATTTTTCCATTTTATAAGGCTTAATTTGGTTGTTCCCCATCACAAGTTCAGATTCCAAGGTGCATTAAATCATCGCATGCAAGTATTAAGAGAAAATTGACCAATGCATGTACTTTATGCATGCATTGTAATTAATACATTGGTAAACAAAATTTTTTGAGGAAAACAAGAGCATTAATTGGGTGCTTTTGCAAATTACAAAAAGTATTCCACCACTCACCATCTACCTTTGTTAGTGAGATTTTTGAATTGAGCCCTATAAACCGAAAAGGAGGGAGTATAAGGCTTGCCATAGTGGGGGTAACATAAGTAGTAACATGCACTCGGGACTCACAAACATGCTTATGTGGCAGTCAATTAAAGAAGAGAGAGATGGTTATAGTAACATAGGTAGATATCGTAACATAATAAATGTTATGCTACTATGTGTCATGCATGGCAATAAATGAGACCACCTATGATACTAATCTATGTTACTATGCACTATGAATGTAGTATCATACACTAGTATCATATGCATGATACTAGGATATGATACTCCCCACTATGACCAGCCTAAAGGCTCCCCGCCAGTCCAATCTACGAAATCCTACGCACCTAAGCACCCTAACCAAGGGCAAGAGTGATCACTCCAATCGCAAGATTAGTTGACTAGAAGCTAGACCCATGGAGGCGATGAGCGCGAGCATCAGCCGGCTATGCCAGATGGTCACGACACTGGCCTGTGGCCCGGCACCGAGGAACGTCTCCAGGTCATGCTTGAGGCCGCCAGGGCGAGAGGCCGCTTGGACGACAACTTAGTCTCCTTGTTCGACAAGGTCCTCGTTGATAACCCACAAGTATAGGGGATGGCAACAATTTTCGATAAGTAAGAGTGTCGAACCCAACGAGGAGCTAAAGGTAGAAAAAAATATTCCCTCAAGTTCTATCAACCATCGATACAACTCTACACACACTTGACATTCGCTTTATCGGAAACAAGTATGAAACTAGAACTACTTTGTAGGTGTTTTTGGGTAAGCTTGCAAGAAAGTAAAGAACACGTAATTAAAAGCTAGGGGATGTTTAGATAAAGACACAACTAAATTAGTTTTAGTAAAGAGCTTTTGCCAACAAGAATGTTATTTGTCCCTAGGCAATCAATAACAAGACCGGTAATCATTATTGCAATTTTATTTGAGGGAGAGGCATAAGCTAACATAATTTCTCTACTTGGATCATATGCACTTATGATTGCAACTCTAGCAAGCATCCGCAACTACTAAAGATTCATTAAGGTAAAACCCAACCATAGCATTAAAGCATCAAGTCCCCTTTATCCCATACGCAAACAATCTACTTACTCGGGTCTATGCTTCTGTCACTCACGCCACCCACCATAAGCAAATCATAAGCATATTGCAAACCCTACAGTGGGAATCCCTCACGCTTGCGTGACACGGAGAGAACCATAGGACAGCACCAATAATAAAACATACAACTCAAACCAATCACGATCATCAAATAGCCATTAGGACAAAACAGATCTACTCAAACATCATAGGATAGCCATACATCATTGGGAAATCATATATAGCGTTGAGCACCATGTTTAAGTAGAGATTACAGCGGGTAAGAGAGAGGTTACACCACTGCATAGAGGGGGGAAGAGTTGGTGATGATGGTGGTGAAGTTGTTGGTGAAGATGGCGGTGATGATGATGGCCCCGGCAACGCTCCGGCGCCACCGGAAGCAAGGGGGAGAGGAGCCCCCTTTCTTCTTCTTCTTCCTTGACGTCCTCCCTAGATGGGAGAAGGGTTTCCCCTCTGGTCCTTGGCTCCCATGGCATGGGAGGGGCGAGAGCCCCTCCGAGATTGGACCTATCTCTCTGTCTCTCTTTGGTTCTGCGTTCTCTTCTGGCTCTGTTTCACCGTTTCGTATATATATGGAGATCCGTAACTCCGATTGGCATGAAACCTTCGCCGTGATTTTTTTTCCAAATAGTAGCTTTCTTGCGGCAAAAGAAGAGCGTCAACCGCCTTACGGTGGGCTCACGAGGGTAGGGGTGCGCCCTAAGGGGGGGGCTGCCTCGTGACCACCTCGGGCACTGGTTCGCATTGATTTTCCTTCTGAATTTTGCATATTTTCCAAAAATAAGCTCCTTCCGTTTTTATCCCATTTTGACTCTGTTTGATATGGATATTCTGTGAAACCAAAAACATGCAACAGACAGGAACTGGCACTGGGCACTGGATCAATATGTTAGTCCCAAAAATAATATAAAAAATTGCCAAAAATATATGAAAGTTGAATAATATTGGCATGGAACAATCAAAAATTATAGATACGACGGAGACGTATCACTCGTCGGCTTCCTCGACAAGTTCACCGTCGTCAAGAAGCTCGCGGACGACCTTGACGTACGCCTCCAGCCCACGCGCCCAGGCTTTGCGATGCCTGCCACCCTCAACGGCCTCTATGGTGACAACCTCTTTGACGCACTGGTGGCCCTGCGACTGCCCGCCGTCGCGCTTGCCGCGTAGCGCCTGGCGCAGCAAGACACCATCGACATAATCACCCATGTCTATGCGCAAATTGTCCACAAGGAATACTATGTGCAAGAGGAGGACGATAGGTCGCTGGCCTTCTTCACCCACGGGACAACCTTGGACGGCATTGTTCAGAGGCACGTTGAGCTCGCCGCTAACGCCGCTGCTCCTCCCACGTCGGTTGGTGACTCGACGCACTAGGGCATGAGGATGTCATTGATGTATCCATATGTATCTTTATGTTTCCGTCAAATCCATGTAGTAGTATATGGCACTACTAGTAATTATCTTACCTTTCGCATCAACTTCATAATTTTTGTACATACTCCATGCATGAACCATGCTAGACTCAAACTTCTCATTACTCTAGGGAAAATTGTTATTTCTACCTATCGGTCGCCTCGTGGAGCAGAACCAAATTTTACAAGTTACAAGTTCAAAAGGAAAAGCCTGCCATGCTCGCGTATGTCGCACCCCCACACGGTTGGTCCAGCACGCCGCTTGTCGGTGTCACAATTGGCGGATCTCGGTAGGGGGTCCCGAACTGTGCGTCTAGGATCGATGGTAACAGGAGACGGGGGACACGATGTTTACCCAGGTTCAGGCCCTCTCTATGGAGGTAAAACCTACTTCCTGCTTGATTGATCTTGATGAATATGAGTATTACAAGAGTTGATCTACCACAAGATCGTATGGCTAAACCCTAGAAGTCTAGCCTGTGTGGGTATGGTAATGAGTATATGTGGTGTCCTTTCCGGACTATCCCCTTCGGTTTATATAGACACCGAGGGGATCTAGGGTTTACATGGAGTCGATTACATAAAAAGGAATGTTCGGTCGCCAAGATTGCCTTCCATGCCAAGTATAGTCCCATCCGGACACGGTGCAGTCTTCAATCTTCATGTATTCACAGCCCATCAGTCTGGCCCATGGATAACAGGCCGGACGTCCGAGGACCCCTTAGTCCAGGACTCCCTCAGTAGCCCCTGAACCTGGCTTCAATAACGAGGAGTCCGGCGCGCAGATTTTTCTTCGGCATTGCAAGGTGGGTTCCCTCCTTCCGAACTCCAGAATAGTCTTCGGACGGAATAAGTGCATCTAGACCTGTTATGCACACCATACACAACCGCAGAGAGAATGTAATGTTTGCACGAATCCAATCTGTTGACAGCTTCTCTCCAACACGGCATCGTATCTATCCGGTTATAATTTCGAACCGTTTTTCTTCTGCTATCCCATGTTTCGAGACACGGTTTCTATTGGCAGGTCTTGTCGAAACAGAGATCGTGTCCCCTTATCACAGGATTCTCATCAATGCGAGCATGGGTAACTCAACCGGGCCGTTCATACAGCCCTAGGGAACAGGCGAATCCTAAGGCGAGTGAGGAGGCGTTTAATACCTGCTGCCTTTATAAGGGGATAAGGATTCCCCCTTCCTCTCCTCACGCCTTCTCTCTATCTTCGCCCTTCCGATCTCAAGCTCCAACGCCCAAGTTCCCATCTTCTTTCCACTCAAGCAACCATATCCGGATCTGGTGGTCAGGGCAAGTGGATGGTCTCCTCCATCAAGGAGGAGGACATTACTGAGCTCCGGGCGGCCGGATATTTGGAAAAGGAGATCGCCCACCGTCTGCCAGCCGAGGGACAACTCGTCCCCATGCCGAAGCCCACAGAGAGAGTAGTCTTCATCCCCCATTTCCTCCGCGGGGTAGGGTTTCCACTCCACCCTTTCGTCCGCGGGTTGATGTACTATTACGGGATAGATTTCCATGATCTGTCCCCGAATTCCTTCCTCAACATCTCGGTGTTTATCATCGTGTGCGAGGCCTTCCTCCGCATCCATCCCCACTTCGGGTTGTGGCTCAAAGTCTTCAACGTGAAGCCGAAGATGGTGGATGGTCAGCACACAGAGTGCGGAGGGGCCATGGTGAGAAAACTATCCAACGTCTCCTGGCCCAAAGGCACCTTTATAGAGACAGTAAAGGAATGGCAAAAGCAGTGGTTCTACATCACAGAACTTCGCAGCACCACCTGGGCCGCAGCTGCCGAATTCTGCTCTAGTTCTCCCACGCAGCTCACGTCCTGGGTCGAGAAGAGTCCGGACTAGTGTTCTCCTGACGAGCTGATAGCGCTGCAGACGCACGTTCAAAGCATGGTGACCAAGGATATCAAGTTCGTTGACACTATCCAGGTGATGCTGGTCCGCCGGATTCTTCCGTGCCAGCGCCGAAGCCGCCCTTTATGGGAGTTCAATTCGAAGAAGGACCAGACCCTGAGAAGGCTCTTCGACACCTCTCATGAAGGGGCCTGGAAGTTGCTCTTTAAGGGCAACGAGAAGCCACCGGCCACGAACTCAGACCGTGGTCACAATTGTAAACGCCCCATGAACGAGGTATGTTTCTTTTGACATATTCCCAACTTGAATGTTTCGAGGATGATGTCGGAGATTTGGTATTGCTCCTTCAGGAATGGGTGGAGAAGGCGCAGCGGATTTAGTGTCCGGCGCCGCTGCCCGAAGAACCGGTCATCCCAGGCCTGGCGAGGATGCTGATGCCGGTGCCATATACGGCGCCGGAGAAGAAGGCCAAGAAGAAGGCCAAGGGGGCCAAGAGTGGCCCCTGCCGCGAGGGCGCTTTGGACGCGACGTCCGAAGATGACGAGGCGCATTCCTTCGTCACCGAGGACAATGACAAGGAAGAGGAGGAGGAGGAGGAAAACAACCCTCCTCCCGAGGAGAAGAAGAAGAGGGTGCCCCAGCACATCCGGAGGCGAAAGCGCCCAAAAAGGGGAAGGGCGCCCCAGCGGTCAACACCGCGTGGGACGATGATAGTAGTCCGGAACGACGCCCCCGCACTAGGCCTCATGTCGCATCATAAGTGACATGGCTCATTTACGTGCATATCCAGCCCTTTCTGTTTATTATGCTGTCATGGTTAATCCACACTTTTGTAGTCCGGCCTGTGACCTTATCCGGCGGTCCTCATCTAGAGGTTCGCTAGCTCCGTCGGAGATGCCGAGCATGTCGCCCCCGCCTGCTTGCTCCCCCGGGGCCAAGGACGACACCGAAGTGTTATCCCGGAGGGCCGCTCCGAAGGGAGGAGCCCAGGACATTGTCCGGGGGGAGCCACAACGCGGGACCTCCGCTGCCGGACAGATGGGGGAGCAGATCCCCAAGGAGACCGGCAAAGAGGGTCGTTTTCAGTTTTGCCCTCAGGCGGATACGATTCCGGAGGGCCATATGGCTCCGGAATCAGGCGAGCACCCTCCTTCGAAGGAGGGGGGTGTGCCAATTCCACCGGTGGCCCCTGTCCACCCAAGGGTGCCAGATGACCTGATGGAGGCGCGACGAGGAGCTTCCGTTGTGGATGAGCACCGTGTCCTTATGGGTGCGGTGATCAAGAAGGTTCAGTCCGCCAAGAGTGGACTAGACGAAGCCTGCAGCGATCTGTTGACGGGTTTCGAGATAAGTGACATAGAAAGAACAAAACCCCATGTATTCAGTAGCCCCTGAGACACTGTCCGGAGTTCGGCAAGAAGAAACGGACAGAGGATCAACCTCTTATTGTAGGAGACTAACAGAATATGTATGAATAAGCAGGCGTCGCTGTTGGCCGCGACCTCGCATACTGCCGAGGTCTCCAAGCTGAAGCGGAAGCTGGAGCGGACCGAGAACGAGCTCGGCGAGATTATGGTTCGGCTCCAAGAGAAGCAAGGTGAGGAACGACTTGCTATATGTTCGGGAAAGGATAAGCGTTGTGTACTGGCAGCAGTATCCTTATATGTGCAGAAGCCACGACCGAGGTCGAGGCCCTGAAGAAGGCCCTGGGCGTGGGCGAGGAGAAGGCTGTCTAGCTGGAAGCCGCCCGTAAGAAGCTCAAGGCCCGGGTCAAAGAAGCCCAATAGGAGCTCCAGGATGCGGTGAAAAAATGCGAGGCCTTGGAGCATGATGCGGCGGTTCAAGGGACCGAACTCGCCAAGGCTCGTCAGAGCACGGAGACTGCACGGAATGAGGCCCAGGCCACCCTCCAGGAGATCAAGGAGGCCAAGAAGATTACGGCGGGTAAGGCATTTAAGATGCAGAGCAAGTGTGCGGAGAAGCAGCACCTTTTACTAACTAGAATTTGGAGTTCCCTAGGGGCCTTTGCGGATTTGCCACGCAGTGTATCCGATGCCGTGGAGTTCTATCGAGCCGAAGGAGGGGGTTCCACGGAGAGGCTATTCTGGTCATAGTATGCGGCGCCGGAGCATCCCGTGTCCTTCACCGATCAGCTGAAACAACTGGTGGAGCTGCATAGGGTGGCCAAACTAGCCATTGAGGGTTTGATAATCCGGCTATGGCCAGCCGAAGCTATGCCGAGCAGCTAATTCGGACTCATGAGGCGTGTGGTAAACGCCTGTCCTCGGCTGGATGTCGTGAAGCACTCGGCCTGTATTGAAGGTGCACAAATGGCCTTCACCCGTTGCAAGATGTGGTGGGCGAAGATGGACGCCGTCGAGGTGACCAGGGGGCCACCGGAGGGCAAGGAGCACCGTACACCGGAACGGTACTTTGCGGATGTCCTGGAGTTGTCTCGCCTTGCGGCAGCACAATGTTCATAGGACATTGTGTTTGAATGAATGTATTCATGTTGCCTTTGCCTTGTATTATGAGAAACAAAGCCTGTTTTGTTAATGCAATTTTATTATGCTTTGATTGTTTCCTCCTGTGCAGCCGTGTTATATGTAATCTGAGGGTTGGCCAGTCGTCGGCTTCTGCCCTCATGTAGATAGTACGGAGGTGTTCGAGATGGAATCTAAACAATCTTGATCCAATTACATGGTACTTGAAGGAGTTGTTTAGCGCAACGAACAAGGCAATCGGACTATACGGCTTAAACTCCCTCACTTAGCCATAGGAGTTTTATAATAAAGCATGGGTGCAGCCCCTGGTTCGAGCCAGAGTGCTGTCATCATCTGATCGGGAAGTGTCGATCTTTCCCATAATGTGGATAAAATCTCCAACGATTTGTAACCCTCAAGTAGCTGACCGGCTCTCGCCGTATCATGACAATCAGTTTTTGGCTTTCTCTACTGAGGTGCTCGTCCGGTCCAAGCCAGGGCACAATCGCAATAGTTCTCCCTTTACTAACCTAGACGATGGAGCGGAACATAGGGTAGCAAGCATAGGAGCCAGGCAACCCAACTATTGACCAAAGCCATGATTCGGAGCCAGTGCATATAATGCTAAATTCAGGGTGCCGAACTAATGTATAAGAAGTTTTCGGACTGTGCTGCCGTATTGTGGGGCGATATGTAGCCCCTAGCGAATATGAAACGTAAAAGAGTGTCGATGCAACAGATAGGCAGATCGAAATAAAACAAAGTAAGAGGCGAAAAACACAGAGACTGGGCCACAAACCATTTTTATTATAACTGGATGGATACGTCAATGCGTATCTTGTACAGATGGTGCTAGAAGTATCCGGCCATTTAACGTGCCAGAATCAGTATGGCACAGCTTGCGGGTCCTGAGAAAGAAGTGTGAATACCGTCAGGAAGAACGTATAAAGGTTACCCTACACACGTGTTGAGGGAGTTCTGGATTAGGGGGTCTCCGGACAGCCGGACTATATCCTTTAGCCGTACTGTTGGACTATGAAGATACAAGATTGAAGACTTCGTCTCATGTCCGGATGGGACTCTACTTAGCGTGGAAGGCAAGCTAGGCAATACGGATATGGATATCTCCTCCTTTGTAACCGACCTTGTGTAACCCTATCCCTCTCCGGTGTCTATATAAACCGAAGGGTTTTAGTCCGTAGGACAACAACCACAACATACAATCGTACCATAGGCTAGCTTCTAGGGTTTAGCCTCTCCGATCTCGTGGTAGATCTACTCTTGTACTACCCATATCATCAATATCAATCAAGCAGGACGTAGGGTTTTACCTCCATCAAGAGGTCCCGAACCTGGGTAAAACATCATGTCCCCTGCCTCCTGTTACCATCCAGCCTAGACGCACAGTTTGGGACCCCCTACCCGAGATCCGCCGGTTTTGACACCGACATTGGTGCTTTCATTGAGAGTTCCTCTGTGTCATTGCCGTTAGGCTTGATGGCTCCTACTACCATCGATAGCGATGCGGTCCAGGGTGAGACTTTTCTCCCCGGACAGATCTTCATATTCGGCGGCTTTGCACTGCGGGCTAATTCGCTTGGCCATCTGGAGCAGATTGAAAGTTACGCCCCTGGCCATCAGGTCAGATTTGGAAGCTTAAACTAAACGGCTGATATCCGTGGAGATTTGATCTTCGACGGATTCAAGCCTCTGCCATGTGCGCCACGCGGTCACGATGAGCATGACTTAGCTCTACCGTTGGACAGTGTTAAGGAGATCACACTGGCAGCCGCTCTGACCCTCAATTCAGAGCCAGTCGCGCCTTCCGCAGACGGGTGGATGGACCCCACCACGGAGGCCTTACCCTCAGCGGCGATCGAGCCGAACATCGACCTTGCCTTGCACGAGAGCCGTGTTGTTAAACTGCCGGATCCTTCTCCGGCCACGGACTCCGAACCGCCGGCGCCCGTTCCTATCGAATCCGATTGGGTGCCGATCATCGAGTTTACCTCCGTGGAGAATCCTGGCCGAACTATGTCCAGCAAGATCGGGATGCGGACGACGAAGAAATTCGACGCCCACCCACCACCCACTTAATAGCCACTGTCGATGACTCAACCGACATGCTCGACTTCGACTCCGAAGACATCGACGGTATGGACGACGATGTGGGAGGCGTAGAGGAACCACTGCCCACAGGGCGCTGGACGTCCACCTCATCATATGACGTATACATGGTGGACACACCAAAAGAAGACGACGACGAGGAACGGAAGGACGCAACGAAGGCTTGTTCCCTCGAGAAGCAGTCAAAGGGGCGGCGTAAGCGCCGCCCCAAATTCCGCCTCGGCAGAAATAACGATCATACAGACCCAGCGTTGGAGCAGGGCGAACCACCGCCGGACCACAGCAATACGGAGAATCAAACCGAACAAACCAATTCTGTCAAAGATAATAGTCCGGACGACATAACGCCAAACAAGCACCCGGAGCAGCAGAATGCCCGTCAAAGGCGTGTTGCCACCACGAGGTGTCTGAAAAAGCAGAAGCAAAGGCTCAAGACTGCGTAGGACACACTACAAATCAGATGGAGTAAAGTACTCAACACAACAGCGAAGTACAGCGGCAATCGCCCCACCAAGAGCTACCCAAAGCGGAAGTTGCTACCTGAATTCGATGAGGAGGCCTTAGACCCCCCACAACCAAAAATTAAAATAGCCATCCGGCTGGATAGACGACCTCACGGCCAACAGAAAATCGGCAAGCAACGCCCAACAAAAGCCAATACGCGGTCTACGCGAGGGCTCACATCAAAAGGACGGCGAAACCAGATCCATCTATGGACCACGCAAGCGTGCTCCAGCATATGATGCAACACAACAAACATCCGAACAACGCCGTACACCCAGATATAGGGGTGCCACACACCACCTATGTTTCACCAATGAGGTGCTGGACCATGAATTTCCAAAGGGATTCAAACCCGTAAACATAGAGGCATATGATGGAACAACAGACCCTAGGGTCTGGATTGAGGACTATATCCTCCATATCCACATGGCTCGGGGAGATGATCTCCACGCCATTAAGTATTTACCCCTCAAAATCAAAGGGCCAGCTCGGCACTGGCTTAAGAGCCTCTCCGAAAGCTCCATTGGAAGTTGGGAAGAGCTCGAAGACGCCTTTCATGCAAATTTTCAAGGGACTTATGTCCGACCTCCGGACGCGGATGATTTGAGTCATATAACTCATGAGCCCGGAGAGTCGGCCCGAAAGCTTTGGAACAGGTTTCTTACTAAAAAGAACCAAATTGTCGATTGTCCGGACGCCGAAGCCTTGGCTGCTTTTAAGCATAGCGTCCGTGACGAATGGCTTGCCAGACACCTCGGCCAAGAAAAGCCGAGAACAATGGCAGCATTAACAAGCCTCATGACCCACTTTTGCGCGGGTGAGGATAGCCGGCTAGCCAGATGCAGCACCAGTGACCCAGTACATCCGAAGTTAGAGATGGAAATAGGAAATCACGGCGCAACAGCAATAACAAACGCCGGAATAAAGAAGACAGCCCGAAGAGCATGGGAGTAAACGCCGGATTCAAAAGCTCTCGACCAGGTCAGCAAAAGCCGCCCTCTAAAGGCGCCAGAGACGACCTGTCCAGCCTAAACAAAATTCTGGACCAAATATGTCAGATCCATAGCACCCCTGGTAAACCCGCTAATAATACCCACAGAGAATGTTGGGTCTTCAAGCAGTCTGGCAAGCTCAACGCCGTACACAAGGGGGAGGATACACCAAGCGAAGACGAGGATGAGCCTCTCAAGCAAGACACTGGGGAACAAAAGAAATTTCCACCAGAAGTCAAAATAGTAACGTGTTACACGTGATCAAGGGGAGAAACAAAACGGCACTCCCAGAAAAATATGCCCAAGGGCCTATCACCGCGGAGTCCTGCCACTGGTCGTCTCAACCGATCACTTTCGACCATCGTGATTACTCAGCAAGTATCCGGCGTGCAGGATGGGCTGCCCTGGTATTAGACCCAATAATTTACGGGTACCACTTCACACGAGTCCTGATGGACGGTGGCAGCAGTCTAGACCTGATATACCAGGATACAATCCACGAAATGGGGATAGACCCAATGAAAATTTGCCATAGCAATACTACCTTTAAAGGAGTAACGCCAGGCCCAGGGGCTCATTTCACGGGCTCCCTCCTACTAAAGGTTATATTTGGCTTCCCCGATAACTTCCGTACCAAACATTTAACCTTCCACATTGCTCCGTTCCAAAGTGGCTATCAAGCACTACTTGGACGCGAAGCTTTTGCTTGCTTTAATGCAATACCGCACTACGCTTCCCTCACAATCAAGATGCCCAGCCCACGTGGCATCATTACGGTGAACGGAAGTATTAAGCGATCTTTGCATGCCGAAGAGAATGCGACTCCCTAGGCAGCCGCACACTAAAAACGGCCTCACCAACTAAAGCATTTGATAGGTCATCAAGACAACGGACGCGGTTAGACGAGTTCGACCCTTCTATATGTAATTTGTACCGGATTAATGGCCACACCCCTATTACAAATACAAGGGGCCCAACGCACGCAGACAAGTGGCAATTTATACTCATTTCTAGTTATACATGGTTTCTTTAAAAACTATCTCTCTGCACGACAACTTTTTCACCTAAATTCCTCTCTTTTACAGATGACCATCGTGCTACACCCGTCCAGGATACGACACAATGGAGACACAGGCGCAGACGTGTAGCAGGGACCCGCTCCAAGGATTCTTTTTAGATTAAGACCCTGTGTAAACCTTTTTTACTGTCTCTTGTAGATACACATCCACCGAATTCTCAGCACAATTGAGAAGGATGCTGACGTCTTGGCATGTGGCCACGTCAGAATAATGCACGTACTTGGACACAAGGGGCTTCTTACAAAGGGCACTATTTAGGCCTGGTTTATACCATAAAGACCGAATACCTTAGGGAGTGTTTGGCATCGCGAGTTTGGCCTTATATGCATCAGCTCCGAATCATTGTCTTTGGTGAAATGTTGGGTTTGCCTAGCTCCTGTGTTTTGGTGCCTTACGTTCCGCTTTATCGGCTAAGGCAGCACCAGGAGAACTACTGCGATTGTGCCCTGGTTCATCCGGACGAGCACCTCAGTAGAGAAAGCCGAAAACTGACTGTCATGATATAGCGTGAGACTTGTCAACCACTCGATGACCTATCAGAATGTTAGAATTCCTCCACCTTAACGAAGAGCCATTTTCCGGCTAGGCATGTACGCACCCCGAGTTCGGGAGAGTGCGGAGCCACCAGGGGCTATCTAGTAGCCCCACTATCAAACTCCTATGGCTAAGTGAGGGAGACGTGGATTAGGGGGTGTTCAGATAGCCGGACTATACCTTCAGCCGGACTCCTGGACTATGAAGATATAAGATTAAAGACTCCGTCCCATGTCCGGAAGGGACTTTCCTTGGCGTGGAAGGCAAGCTTGGCGATACGGATATGTAGATCTCCTACCATTGTAACCGACTTCGTGTAACCCTAACCCTCAGGTCAGATTTGGAAGTTTAAACTACACGCCTGACATCCACAGGGACATGATCTTCGACGGATTCGAGCCACTGCCGGGCGTGCCGCACTGTCCCGCCGAGCATGATCTAGCTCTGCCGCCGAACAGTGCCCTGGAGGCCGCACCCGCATTAGCTTCGACCCTTAATTCGGAGCCAACTACGCCGATCGAGGATGGGCGGTTGGACACCACCTTGGGGGCTGCGATCCCAACGGCGATTGAGCCGAACACCAGCCCCGTACTCTGCGAGACTCGTGACTCCAAGGAGCCGGACTCCTATCCGGACTCCAAACTCTCCGTGCCCCTGCCGATCGAATCCGATTGGGCGCCGATCATGGAGTTTACTGCCGCGGACATCTTTCAGCACTCGCCTTTTGGCGATATCCTGAAGACACTAAAGTCTCTCTCTTTGTCAGGAGAGCCCTGGCTGGACTACGGTCAGCAAGGTTGGGGTACGGACGATGAAGAAATTCAAAGCCCACCCACCACCCACTTTGTAGCCACTTTCGACGACTTAACCGACATGCTCGGCTTCGACTCCGAAGACATCGACGGTATGGACGCCGATGAAGGAGATGATGAAGAACTAGCGCCTACTACTCCCTGGAAAGCCACCTCGTCATATGACATATACATGGTGGACACCCCAAAAGAAGGAGATGGCGATGGAACAGCGGAGGACGACCCTTCCAAGAAACAGCCTAAGCGCCGGCGTCAGCGGCGCCACTCAAAATCCAGCCAAAACAAATACGGTGATTCCAGCACGGGAGATAATAATACTCTGGAAAGTGCCGAAGAAAACACCCTCCAGCAAGATTTAGCACAGGAGGATGGAGAAACCAGCCCTCATGAGAGAGCGGCAGACAGAGAGGTCGAGGACGATAATTATATGCCTCCCTCCGAAGACGAGGCAAGCCTCGACGACGACGAATTCTTCGTGCCAGAGGACCCCGTCGAGCAAGAGCGTTTTCAATGCAGGCTTATGGCCATGGCAAGAAGCCTCAAGAAAAAACAGCAACAGCTTAGAGCTGATCAAGATTTGCTAGTCGACAGATGGACTAAAGTCCTTGCGGCCGAAGAGCATAAACTCGAACGCCCCTCCAAGAGCTACCCAAAGCGCAAGTTGCTACCCCGATTAGAGGAGGAAGCACTTGATGCGGCCGACCGGCCACCTTGTGGCCGCGACAGAGAGGCCTTCGGCCCTCCACTCAAGCCGCACCCCATACCAAGGCACGGGAATATGTGCCGGACTTACGAGATATGTTGGAGGACAAGGCAAGGAAAACAACATTGATCTCTGGATCGCGGGGGTGCCCCACGGCTCAAGACGGTAACCGTCACGCCGGCCACAAATTCGGCGGGGCCGAACACAGTAGACAAAGCTCATTGGAGCTACGTCATGATATAGCCTAGTACAGAGGCGCCGCACACCCACTATGCTTCACAGACAAAATATTGGATCATCAAATCCCCGATGGTTTCAAACCGGTAAACATCGAATCATATGATAGCACAACGGATCCTGTGGTATCGGTCGAGGATTATCTCCTTCATATCCACATGGCCCGCGGCGATGATTTCCATGCGGTCAAATACCTCCCACTCAAGCTTAAAGGACCAGCTCGGCATTGGCTTAACAACTTGCCAACAGGATCAATCAGTTGTTGGGAGGACCTGGAAGCCGCATTCCTCGACAATTTCCAGGGCACTTATGTGCGACCCCCAGACGCCGATGACCTAAGTCACGTAATTCAGCAGCCAGAGGAATCGGCCAGGCAATTCTGGACACAGTTCTAAACAAAGAAAAATCAAATAGTCGACTGTCCGGACGCTGAGGCCCTAGCAGCCTTCAAGCACAACATTCGTGACGAGTGGCTGGCCCGGCACCTTGGACAGGAAAAGCCGAAATCTATGGCAGCACTCACAACACTCATGACCCGCTTTTGCGCAGGAGAAGACAGCTCGCTTGCTCGTAGGAACAATATGACCAAGAACCCTGGTAATTCAGACACCAGGGACAGTAGTGGCAGGTCACGTCGCAACAAGCAGAAGCGCCGCATTAACAGCGACAATGGTGAGGATACGGCAGTTAATGCTGGATTGAGAGGCTCTAAATCCTGTCAGCAGAAAAAGCCATTCAAAAGGAATCCTAGGGGCCCGTCGAGTTTGGACCGAATACTCGACCGCTTGTGCCAGATACATGGCACCCCCGAAAAGTCGGCCAATCATACCAACAGGGATTGTTGGGTGTTCAAGCAGGCAGGCAAGTTAAACGCCGAAAATGAAGACAATGGGCTGCATAGCAATGACGACGAGGAGCCCCAGCCACCGAACAACAGTGGATAGAAGGGTTTTCCCCCACAAGTGCAGACGGTGAACATGATATACGCAACCCACGTCCCCAAAAGGGAGCGGAAGCGTGCGTTAAGCGACATATACGCTGTAGAGCCAGTCGCCCCAAAGTTCAACCCATGGTCCTCCTGCCCGATCACCTTTGATCAAAGGGACCATCCCACTAGCATCCGTCATGGCGGATTCGCCGCATTCGTTCTAGACCCAATTATTGACGGATTTCATCTCACTAGAGTCCTTATGGACGGCGGCAGCAGCCTGAACCTACTTTACAAGGATACGGTGCGGAAAATGGGCATAGATCCCTCGAGGATTAAGCCCACCAAAACGACCTTTAAAGGTGTAATACCAGGTGTAGAGGCCAACTGTACAGGCTCAGTCACACTTGAAGTGGTCTTCGGATCTCCAGATAATTTCCGAAAAGAGGAGTTAATCTTCGATATAGTCCCGTTCCGCAGTGGTTATCACGCACTGCTCGGGCGAACCGCATTTGCCAAGTTCAGTGTGGTACCGCACTACGCATACCTTAAGAAAAAGATGCCAGGCCCTCGAGGAGTAATTACGGTCAATGGAAACACCGAACTCTCCCTCCGAACGGAGGAGCACACAGCGGCCCTTGCAGCGGAAGTACAAAGCAGCCTCTGTAGGCAGTTCTCCAGTCCGGCACTAAACAACCGGACACCGTCAAGCGCGCCCGGAGTAACCTACAACAAGACCGCCTGGCACAATCCGAGCAGGCGTAGCAATGCGGCCCCAACCCCAACCTTCATAAAAAGGCGACGCTAGTACTTCGCATACATAACTACGCTCTAGAGATACCATGGGTACAGGGGGAGGGGCACCATCACGGCACGCCCGAAACACGGCTTAAACCGTACCAGGGGCTGCGGATTTTTTAACTTTCTCTTACTTTCAGGACTCCACCCTTCGGAAGGCCTGTTCGGCAGTTCAATTGCCGCACAAATGATGCAAGAACTAGGGAAGCAGACAAGCCACGCCGCATTACGGAACTCCCAGGTGGTCTCTATCACGAGCAGTGTACCTGTTCTGCATACTATTCCGCAGCTTGCCCCTTGAACGGACATGTTAACTAGTCCAACCTTTCGCTTATCGCATTATTTGTATCGTTCTGCTTTGATCGCAGCCCTTTTTAATAAACAATGCATAGCTTTCGTCTATTTTTGCATTACCTTTTTTCTTTATATATGTTCCTTAATGACATGTTGCACCCGTACACGTTGGTACGGCCAAAATACGCCAGGGGCTTCAGTACCCCTCAATATGGTGTGAGAAGTCCGAACACTTTAACAAGTGCGGCACCCCGAACTTATAGCATTATATGCATCGGCTCCGAATCATGTCTTGGGTCAATAGCTGGGTTTGCCCGGCTCCTATGTTTTGGTGCCTTACGTTCCGCTATATCGGCTAAGGTAGCACTAGGAGAACCACTGCAATTGTGCCCCAGTTGAGCTGGGTCGAGCACCTCAATGGTGAAAGCTAAAACTGACTGTCATGATGAAGTGAGAGCTGGTCGCTGTTCGAGAGGTTTTTCGAGTCCCTAAAGACTTATGCCGCTTAGGGAGAGGAACCGGCTCTGTCCGGCCAAGGCGTGGGTAGCGCCCCGAACTCGGTCTTCCGAATACCAGGGGCTTCGCTGAAATTTAAAATTATAGAATTCTATGGCTAAGTGAGAGTGTTCACGCATTATAGTCCGATTGCCTTGTTCGTTGGGCTGAGCGCGTCCCTCGAAGGACCCAAACATGGGAAAAAAGCGCTCAGGTTTATCCCCGAACACCCCAGCACTAGCGGCACGGGGGCAGAAGGCGATGACTCGCCATCTCTTAGAATTGATAAACAGCCGCACAGAAGGTAATATTTTAAATTCCACCAGCATTGCTTAGCGCATATGAACAAGTTTTCAGCACACAGGACAAAACGAGCAAGTTTCCCTCAAAAATTACATCCCTAGAACACTCATCCGCCACAAGGCAGGCACCCTTCAGAACATCCTTATAATAATTCTCGGGCTTGCGATGCTCTTTCCCCGGCGGTGGCCCGTCCTTCACAAGCTTCTCAGCATCCAGTTTGCCCCAGTGCACCTTAGCACGGGTAAGGGCCCTACGGGCACCTTCAATGCAGACGGAGCGCTTGATGACTTCGAGCCTTGGACAGGCCTCCACCAGTCGCCGCACCAGCCCGAAATAGCTCCCAGGCAGAGCCCCTCCAGGCCACAGCCGAACTATTAGGCCCTTCATCGCCTGTTCGGCCATCTTCTGGAGCTCGACCAGTTGCTTCAGCTGGTCGCTCAAGGGCACGGGGTGTCTGGGCTCAGCATACTGAGACCAGAACACCTTCTCTGTCGAGCTGCCCTCCTCGGCTCGATAGAATGCGGCGGCATCAGATACACCCTGGGGAAGATCTGCGAACGCTCCTGGAGAGCTCCGGATTCGGGTAAGTAACAAGTAACTCACGCTTATGTGTTTGCTTTGCATAAAGAATGCCTTACCCGCCGCTATCTTCTTCACCTCATCCAACTCCTGGAGGGTCTTCTGGGATTCGGCCTTGGCAGACTTGGCATTTTCAATAGCCATCGCGAGCTCGGACGCTCGCGTCTTTGAGTCAAGCTCAAAACTCTCATGTTTTTCCATGAGAGCCTGGAGCTCTTGCCGTACCTTGCCAACCTCGGCCTCATACCTCTCCCGCTCAGTGCGCTCCATGGCCGCCCTCTTCTCGGCGTCGACCAGCGCTTGCTTAAGGGTCGCCACCTCAGACGTGGCCCCTACAATAGCCACGATAATCCTGTCATTTTTTGCAATTACACCTTTATATATATATATATATATTTAAACAAAGTATTTCTTACCTTCATTGTCCTCGAGCTGCTTCTTGGCACGCCCGAGCTCTTGCTCGGACCGCTCGAGGTTCTGCTTTAGCGTGTCCACTTCCGCAGTCAGTGCAGCGGACGCAAGCAGAGAAGCCTGCATACGCATATTGACTCCTTTTTGTTAGACTCCTGCGAATTTTATTTGATCCTCTATTCGGCTTTTCTTTCCGAACACCAAACAGAGTATCAGGGGCTACTGTCTATGCGGTAATATTATTTACACATTCTTTACTTACTTCAAAGCCTGTTAGAAGGCTAGTACAAGCTTCAGTCAGTCCGCTCTTGGCGGCCGGAACCTTCTGGACCACCGCACTCATAATGGTGCGGTGCTCCTCATTGATGGAGGCGCCTTGGAGCGTTTCCAACAGATTGTCCAGCGCCTCCAGTTGGACAGGGGTCACCGGCACGGTGGGCTCACTCCTCTTGGAAGGAGGTCCCCCGCCGGACTCTGGAACCTTTGAAGATTCCGGGAGCGGTGTCCGGCCTAGAGCCGGACATGGAGCCCTGGGGGGTTCCATCCCCTTTACTCCTGGAGTTCGGGAGGTCGCCTTGCGGCACCTCCAGGACCACCTCCTCCCGGCTTGGAACCTGTTGGGACAACATTTTGGCGTCGTCCATAGGGCGGTGGGAGGAAGCCATCGGAAGCGAGTTCACATCCGACGAGTCCAGTGAGCCGCTCAACGAGGCGTCGAGCCGGTCGTTGGGTGGGCTGCATAAACATATTCGACATAAGGGAAAGCTGTGCAGTAAACGAATACTATGAATTACTCTGGTATCCGGATACTTACGATTTAGCCAGGGGCTTGGCCCTGGGCAGCCACTCCTCTCCGCCGTCATCGGCGTCGGTGGAGTAGTCCGGAGGAAGGGTTTTCCCCTTCTTGGACCCTCCAGCGTCCCCAGAGAGGTCAGCCTTCCTTTTCTTCTCTCCTCCCACTGGACGGGGAGAGGCCTCTTCTTCTTCCTCCTCGTCTTCATGGGAGGAATGCGTCTCGGAACCGTCGGATGATGGATCTGACACCTCCTGGCGCCGGGCACTCTTTCGAGTTCCCGCGGCCTTCTTCTCCGACACCACATAGGGTGCCGGAACCAGCAGCTTCGCCAAGCGAGCATTCGTTGGGCCTTCGGGCAAAGGAGCCGGACAGTTGATCTGTCCGGACATCATCTGCCATTCCTGTCAATGGTAAGGGAGCTTAAATCCCGCATGGAGTCAAACTATGAAAAACTGATACCCTGTAAAAGGAAAAAAATAGCTTACTGCATGAGCGTGACGCTGCATACTGAATCCGCGATCCTCGGTAGCGGATGCGGGGGCGTCGGCACCCTTGAAAAGCACCTTCCAGGCATCTTCGTACGTCGTGTCGAAGAGCCCGCTCAGAGTTTGGTGCCGCGCCGGGTCGAACTCCCACAGGGTGAAAGCCCGTTGTTGACACGGGAGGATCAGGCGGATAAGCATAACCTAGACAACGTTGACAAGTTTGAGCTTCTTGTCCACCAGGGTTTGGATCCATGTTTGGAGTCCGGTCAGCTCTCCTATTTTACCCCATGACAGGCCCGTCTCCTTCCAGGAGGTGAGCTGCATAGGCGGTCCGGATTGAAACACGGGGGCTGCGATCCATTCGGGGTCGCGCGGCTCGGTGATGTAAAACCACCCCGATTGCCACCCCTTCAGGGTCTCCACGAAAGAGCCCTCGAGCCATAAGACGTTGGCCATCTTGCCCACCATGGCGCCTCCGCACTCCGCCTGGTTGCCGCGCACCACCTTAGGCTTGACATTGAAAGTCTTGAGCCATAGGCCGAAATGGGGGCGGATGCGGAGGAAAGCCTCACACACGACGATAAACGCCGAGATGTTGAGGACAAAGTTCGGGGCCAGATCGTGGAAATCCAGGCCATAGTAGAACATGAGCCCCCAGACAAATGGATGGAGAGGGAAGCCCTGTCCACGGAGGAAATGGGGGAGGAACACCACCCTCTAATGGGGCCTATGGGTGGGCATGAGCTGCCCCTTTTCGGGAAGCCGGTGCGCGATGTCGTTAGACAAGTATCCGGCCTTCCTCAGTTTTTTGATGTGTCCCTCCGTGACGGAGGAGACCATCCACTTGCCTCCCGCTCCGGACATGGCTGAAGAAGGTTGAGGTCAGAGTGCGGACTTGGGCGCTGGAGCTCGAGTGCGCGAGAATGGATAGGCAAAGGAGGAAGAAGGCATAGGTGAAAAGGTGGATCCTTATCCCCTTATATGGGTGGACGCAACTACATGTCCCCACCAGCCTGTTAAAACTCGCTTATCTCCAAGTGCCGTAATCAATGGCGCGGTTGGGTTACCCACGCCCGTGTTGATGAGAATCCCGGGATAAGGGGACACGATCTCTGCTTTGACAAGACGTGCAAAGAAAACCGCCTCGCATGACGCGCTGAGGTGGGATAATGAAACGACTCGGATAAAGGCTTGGCCGTGGTGTGTCACACTGCGGAATACGTCAGCATATTAGATTGGTGTAAATATTATTCTCTCTATGGCAATATGTGGAAACTTATTTTGCAGAGCCGGACACTATCTTTGTGTTCAAAATCTTCTATGAAGTACTTGGAGGACGAACCCGCCTTGTAATGCCAAAGACAATCTGCGCGCCAGACTCGTCGTCATTGAAGCCTGGTTCAGGGGCTACTGAGGGAGTCCTGGATTAGGGGTGTTTGGATAGCCGGACTATACCTACAGCCGGACTCCTGGACTATGAAGATATAAGATTAAAGACTCCGTCCCGTGTCCGGAAGGGACTTTCCTTGGCGTGGAAGGCAAGCTTGGCGATATGGATATGTAGATCTCCTACCATTGTAACCGACTTTGTGTAACCCTAACCCTCTCCGGTGTCTATATAAACCGGAGGGTTTTAGTCCGTAGGAAAACATACACAACAACAATCATACCATAGGCTAGCTTCTAGGGTTTGGCCTCTCCGATCTCGTGGTAGATCTACTCTTGTACTACCCATATCATCAATATTAATCAAGCAGGACGTAGGGTTTTACCTCCATCAAGAGGGCCCGAACCTGGGTAAAACTTCGTGTCCCTTGCCTCCTGTTACCATCCGGCCTAGACGCACAGTTTGGGACCCCCTACCCGAGATCCGCCGGTTTTGACACCGACATTGGTGCTTTCATTGAGAGTTCCTCTGTGTCGTCGCCGTCAGGCTTGATGGCTCCCACGATCATCGATAGTGATGCGGTCCGGGGTGGAAGTTGACTCCCCGGACAGATCTCTATCTTCGCCGGCTTTGCACTGCGGGCCAATTCACTTGGCCATCTGGAGAGGATCGAAAGCTATGCCCCTGGCCGTCAGGTCAGATTTGGAAGTTTAAACTACACTGCTGACATCCGCGGGGACTTGATCTTCGACGGATTCGAGCCACTGCCAAGCGCCCCGCACTACCACGACGAGCATGATCTAGCTCTGCCACCTAACAGTGCCCTGAAGGCCACACCCGCATCCACCCTTAATTCGGAGCCAACCACACCGATCGAGGATGGATGGTTGGACGTCGCCTCGGGGCCGGCGATCCTAACGGCGATTGAGCCAAACACCAGCCCCGCACTCCGCGATACTCATGATTCCGCCATTCACGCCTCTGCCGATGGAATCCGGTTGGGCGCCGATCATGGAGTTTACTGCCGCGGACATCTTTCAGCACTCGCCCTTTGGCGATATTATGAAATCACTAAAGTCTCTCTCTTTATCAGGAGAGCCTTGGCCGGACTACGGTCAGCGAGATTGGGATACGGACGAGGAAGAAATTCAAAGCCCACCCACCACCCACTTTGTAGCCACCGTCGACGATTTAACCGACATGCTCGACTTCGACTCCGAAGACATCGGCGATATGGACGCCGATGAAGGAGACGATGAAGAACCAGCGCCTATTGGGTCCTGGAACGCCACCTTGTCATATGACGTATACATGGTGGATGCACCAAAAGATGACGACGAGGAGCGGAAGGACGCACCAAAGGCTTGTTCCCTTGAAAAGCAGTCCAAGCGGCGACGCAAGCGCCGCCCCAAATCCCGCCTCAACAGAAACAACGATCACACAAACCCAGCGCTGGAGTAGGGCGAACCGCTGCCGGACAACGGCAATCCGGATAATCAAACCAAACAAACAAATCTTATCAAGGATAATGGTCCGGACAACATAACGCCGGACAGGCACCCGGAGCAGCAGACTGCCCGTAAACGGCTCACTGCCCCCGCGAGGAGTCTGAAAAAGCAGAAGCAAAGGCTCAAGGCTGCGCAAGACACACTCCAAATCAGATCGAGTAAAATACTCAACACGGCAGCAAGGCACGGCGACAATCGCCCCTCCAGGAGCTACCCAAAGCGGAAGCTGCTACCCAAATTTGATGAGGAGGCCTCAGACCCCCCACAACCAAATATCAAAGCAGCCACCTGGTCGGATAGACGACCCCTCTACCAACACAGAGCGGCATACAATGCCACTCACCATACAACATGCAACCAATGCGAGGGCTCGCACCCAAAGGACGGTGCAACAAGATCCATCTATGGACCACGCAAGCGCGCCCCAGCATACAATGCAACACAACAAACATCCGAACAACGCGGGACACCCAGCTACAGGGGTGCCGCACCCCCCCTATGTTTCACCAATGAGGTGCTGGACCACGAATTTCCAAAGGGATTCAAGTCCGTAAACATAGAGGCATACGACGGAACAACAGACCCTGGGGTCTGGATTGAGGACTGCATCCTTCATATCCATATGGCTCGAGGAGATGATCTCCACGCCATCAAGTACCTATCCCTCAAGCTCAAAGGGCCAGCTCGTCACTGGCTCAAAGGCCTCGCCGAAAGCTCCATTGGAAGTTGGGAAGAGCTCGAAGACGCCTTTCGGGCAAATTTTCAGGGGACTTATGTCCGACCTCCGGATGCGGACGATTTGAGTCATATAACTCAACAGCCCGGAGAGTCAGCCCGAAAGATTTGGAACAGGTTTCTTACTAAAAAGAACCAGATTGTCGACTGTCCGGACGCCGAAGCCTTAGTAGCTTTGAAGCATAGCGTCCGTGATGAATGGCTTGCTAGACACCTCGGCCAAAATAAGCCGAGAACGATGGCCGCATTAACAAACCTCATGACCCGCTTTTGCACGGATGAGGACAGCTGGCTAGCCAGATGCAGCACCAACGACCCCAGTACATTTGAAGTTAGAGATGGAAACGGGAAATCACGGGGCAACAGCAATAACAAACGCCGGAATAAAGATGACAGCACGAAGGGCACGGCAGTAACTGCCGGATTCAAAAGCTCTCGGCAAGGTCAAAAGACGCCCCCTAAAGGCACCAGGGATGAATTGTCCAGCCTCAACAAAATTCTGGACCAAGTATGTCGGATTCATAGTACCCCTGGTAAACCTGCTAATCATACCCATAGAGAATGTTGGGTCTTCAAGCAGTCCGGCAAGCTCAACGCCGTACACAAGGGGGAGGATACACCAAGTGAAAACGAGGACGAGCCCCCCAAGCAAGACACGGGGGAACAAAAGAAATTTCCACCAGAAGTCAAAACAGTAAACGTGTTACACATAATCAAGGGAAAAAATAACGCGGCACTCCCAGGAAAGTATACCCAAGTGCCTATCACCACGAAGTCCTGCCACTGGTCATCTCAACCGATCACTTTCGACTATCGCGATTACTCAACAAGTATCCGACACGTGGGATGGGCTGCCCTGGTATTAGACCCAGTAATTGGCGGATATCACTTCACAAGAGTCTTGATGGACGACGGCAGTAGCCTAAACCTAATATATCAGGATACAATCTGCGGGATGGGGTTAGACCCAACACAAATTCGCCATAGCAATACTACCTTTAAAGGAGTAACGCTTGGCCCAAGGGCTCGTTGTACGGGCTGCCTCCTACTACAAGTTATATTCGGCTCCCCCGATAACTTCCGTCGCGAGCATTTAACTTTCCACATCGCTCTGTTTCAAAGTGGCTATCAAGCACTGCTCGGACGCGAAGCTTTCACTCGCTTTAATGCAATACCACACTACGCCTCCCTCGCACTCAAGATGCCTGGTCCACGTGGCATCATTACAGTGCACGGAAATATCAAGAGATCTCTACGCGCCGAAGAGAGTGAGGCTGCCTTGGCCGCTGCACACTAAAGGCGCCCGGACAAGCGAAAGCATCCAATAGGTCGTCAAGACCTCAGATACAACTAATCAAGTCCAGCACCGCTATTTATATGGAATAAGTGGTCACACCCCTATTTGTCAATACAAGGGGCTCAACACGCGCAGACAAGTGGCAATTTCTCATCATCTTGAATTATACATGGTTTCTTTAAAAACTATCTTTTTGCACGACAACTTTTTCACTTGACTTCCTCTCTTTTACAGACAATCATCGTGCTACACCCATCCAGGATACGGCACAACGGAGACACAGGTGCAGACGTGCAGCAGGGACCCGCTCCAAGGATTCTTTTTAGATTAAGACCCTGCGTAAACCTTTTTTACTATCTCTTGTTGATACATATCCACCGTTAAGAAGGATGCTGACATCTTGGCATGTGGCCACGCCAGAACAATGCACGTACCTGGACACAAGGGGCTTCTTACAAAGGCCACTATTTAGGCCCGGTTTATACCACAAAGACCGAATACCTTAGGGAGTGTTCGGCATCGCGAGTTTGGCCCTATATGCATCATCTCCGAATCATTGTCTTTGGCCAAATGTTGGGTTTGCCCGGCTCCTGTGTTTTGGTGCATAACGTTCCGCCTTGCCAGCTAAGGTAGCACCAGGAGAACTGCTGCGATTGTGCCCTGGTTCATCCGGACCAGCACCTCAGTAGAGAAAGCCGAAAACTGACTGTCATGATATAGCGTGACACTGGTCAACCACTCGATGACCAGTGGGAATGTTAGAATTCCTCCGCCTTAACGAAGGGCCGTTTTCCGGCCAGGCATGTACGCACCCCAGAATCGGGAGAGTGCGGAGCCACCAGGGGCTATCTAGTAGCCCCACTGTCAAACTTTTATGGCTAAGTGAAAGTGCTAAAGCATTATAGTTTGGTTGCCTCGCTCGCTCCGCTATCACCTCCTTAATAGGACCAAGACGTTGGGTTAAGTGTGAATGCATGTTTTTGCGAGCACCTCCGCATTATATGCGTGGGGGTTGAAGCCGACGACTGCAATCTTTCAGGTTATACACATGTATACATAAACGGCCGCCCAGGAGGCATCATACTTCTTTCAGGCAAAAGTATAAAAATAGCCTTATAAAAATTGATAAAAGCATTTCGCTTACAATGAGATTACATATCACTCAAACATAATATTTTTTGAGCACTGGGTCTCTATCAAACCGACACCCTGAAGAACTTCTTCAAAGTAGTGCTCGGCAGCCTTTCAACCTATAGCCGAATCCCGCGCTGCAACATTGGTAGCATCCATCTCCGCCCAGTATGCCTTAACACGGGCAAAGGCCATCCGTGCGCCCTCTATGCACGCCGACCTCCTCATCGCATTAATGCGCGGCACCATGTCAAGGACCTGCTACACCAAGCTGAAATAGCTGTTCAGTTTTGACCTTTCCGGCCATAGCTGATCCACAACAGACCTCATGGAGAGTCCGGACAACCTATTTAGTTCGGCCCATTCGGCTAATTGGTCAGTCAATGAAAGTGGACGCTCGGGAGAATGGAATTGTCTCCAAAACAGCTGGTCTACTTCACGGTCCGTCTGACCCTGGAAGTACTTGGCCGCATCGGCAGCGCAAGCCGCCAAATCCATATACACATCCTCCGAACTCCATAGCCGATCTAGAGGGGAATACCGTGGATCTCTTAATTTCCTCCGCAACATAAAGGATTTCCCAGCTACAATATCCCCGGCTTCCCACATCTCCTCCTTCTTTGCCCTCATAGCATAGCAGAGATCCTTTTACATCGCAGCAGCCTTCTCAAGATCTGATGCCTTTGCTTGGTTTTCCTTTTCAAGAACCCGGCAACGGTCGGCGGCGGCTTTTAATTCTATAGCCATCTTTGCCATCTTGTCTCGGGTCTCGCAATGCGCGGCCTTCTCGGCTTGCAACTCTTCGGCCGCCTTCACAGCAGCCGCATTACCCAACCTCGCTTGTTCCTTGGCTCGGGCAAGTTCTGCCAGCAAGGCTTCAACAGTGGCAGCTCCATCTGCAGTCACAACATATTAAAGATACTGGCATCATGCTGCTCTTCCTATGTGGCGTTTACCAGATAATGACACTTACCCTGTGCCTCGTCAAGCCTTTTGTTAACAAGCTCGATGTCGGCGTCTGCCGCATCCAACTGCCGTTCTAAATGGGCAAACCGCTAGTCCAGCTAGCCACTGGAGCTTCCATCACCTGCACATAGAGGCAGTATGGTTATTTCCTGGGAATATGATCCTCTGTTCGTCGTCGTTTCCGACGACAACCAGAGTCTCAGGGGTTACTATCTACACAGGGCACACCTAGCATGTGCAGGATTATCATACATTCTTTTACATACCTCAAAGCCTGTCAGTAGAATCATAAAAGCTTCATGCAATCCGCTTTCGGCGGACGATATTCTCTCCATCACCGTATTCATCAGCACACGGTGTTCATCTGAGATGGCCGCTCGCCCCACCAACTCCTTCAGAACATCCGATCGCACACTAGACGGTGCCGAACTCTTTTGTCTGCTCTCTTTGGGAGCTGGACACTGGGAGCTTCGGGGTCAATGGGATTATCTTCTGGCCCCACCAGACTCGGAGAGGCCCTGCGCGACGACACTTCAGGGTCGCCCGCTTCTGGAGCGGAGGAGTCCGGAGGAAGCGTTTCGCTCTCCATCATCTCTGGAAGAAGATCCCCCCGAATATGAGCTCATTTGAGAGGGGCTAAGGCCCGAACTGCAAAAATATATGCGGTGGTTATTTTCTCAGAAGAAAAAGATGGCATATCTACACTATTAGAAGTATTTTGGGTCACTTACGACTCGTGGGAGAATTGATCCCCCCGCGGACTTTGTGCGGCAACAGCGCCCCCCAAGGTAGGACCCTCTGTGGGAGACTTCTTCTCCCGTTTGGAAGCTTCGGCTTCCGAATCCCCAGGCACAGTCCTTTTCCTCTTCTGGTCGTCTTCCTTCATGGAGACGCTCGCTCCCTCGGCTAGAATGGGCAGCGTTGGCGGCCTGTGACCTCCCGCATTATCCTCCACGGTATCTTCCTTCAAGGGCTCCGGGCAAGATGCGGTCTGGAGCATCTTTTCCAATACCGGATTTTCCAAACCCTCAGGGAGGGGGGCCGAACACTGAATCAACTTCGCCTTTGTTAGCAAGTCCTGGTCAAAAAGCGAAGTTTCAGAAATAACTTCGTAACAAAGGAGAGATAGTATGTTCGGCCGGAAGATGCCTTACCTGTTTGGCGGCACGGTTACTACTCAGGCCCATGTCCTCGGTGATTTCCGGACACTCCACCTGAAGTCCGAAGAATGACTTGTACATCTCCTCGTGCGTCAGGCTGAGAAACTTTTGAATGGCATGCTGTCCCTCGGGATTGAACTCCCACAGGCGAAGAGGCCGGCGTTTGCAAGGCTGGACTTGACGAACCAGCATAACCTGTATTACCGCAACCAAACTGAAATCTCCATTGAAGAGATCTCGAATGCGGCTTCGCAGTATAGGCACGTCCTTGGATGGACCCCAGCTCAGACCTCTGCTGATCCATGACATCAGCTGTGGTGGAGGTCCCGAGCAGAAAACAGAGGGGGGCCGCCCACTTGGCACTTCTAGGAGCCGTGATGTAGAACCACTCCTGTTGCCACAATTCGGACACCTCTGGGATGGAACCTTTGGGCCACGGAGCTCCCGTCATCTTGTGTATTGAGGCACCTCCACACGCTACATGTTGCCCCTCGATCATCTTCGGCTTCACTTCAAAGGTCTTGAGCCATAGGCCAAAGTGAGGGGTAACCCGGAGGAAGGCCTCGCACACGACAATAAATGTCGTGATATGAAGAAAGGAGTCCGGAGCTAGATCATGAAAGTCTAGCCCGTAGTAAAACATCAAACCCCTTACGAAAGGATCCAGAGCAAGGCCTAGACCTCGGAGGAAGTGGGAGACGAAAACAACATTCTCGTTGGGTTCGGGGGTGGGGACGTCCTACCCTCGGGGAGGAAGCCGATGCAAAATCTCGGCGGTCAGATATCTGGCCTCCCTCAACTTTTTGATGTCTTCTTCCGTGACGGAGGAAGGCACCCATCGGCCTTGAGAGCTAGATCCGGACATGACTGAAGGTTCGGAGCACCTTTCCTGAACTTCGGGCGTTTGAGCTTGAGGTGGGGGAAGGATTCGATTATTAACACGGGAGGGAAAAATAAAAGCCTTGTCCCCTTTATAAAGAGGGTGAATATCAAGCGTCCTCTCCGTGTCCGTTTGGACCTGCCTATAATCTAGGAGTCCTAGAAGCGGTTGGGTTACCCACGCCCGTATTGATGAGAATCCCGGAATAAGGGGACACGGTCTCTGCTTTAACAAGACGTTCCAAGGAAACCGCCTCACATGACGCGCTGAGGTGGGATAATGAAACGACTCGGATAAAGGCTTGGCCGTGGTGTGTCACGCTACGGAATACGTCAGTAGATTAGATTGGTGTAAATATTATTCTCTATATGGCAATATGTGGAAACTTATTTTGCAGAGTCGGACACTATCTTTGTGTTGAAAATCTTCTATGAAGTACTTGGAGGAGGAACCCGCCTTGCAATGCCGAAGACAATCTGCACGCCGGACTCGTCATCATTGAAGCCTGGTTCAGGGGCTACTGAGGGAGTCCTGGATTAGGGGGTGTTCGGATAGCCGGACTATACCTTCAGTCAGACTCCTCGACTATGAACGTATAAGATTAAAGACTCCGTAACGTGTCCGAAAGGGACTTTCCTTGGCGTGGATGGCAAGCTTGGGGATACGGATATGTAGATCTCCTACCATTGTAACCGACTTTGTGTAACCCTAACTAGTAGCCCCACTGTCAAACTCCTATGGCTAAGTGAAAGTGTTAAAGCATTATAGTCCGGTTGCCTCGTTCGCTACGCTATCACCTCCTTAATAGGACCAAGACATTGGGTTAAGTGTGAACATGCATTTTTCACGAGCACCTCTGCATTATATGTGTGGGGGTTGAAGACGACAACTGCAATCTTTCAGGTTATACACATGTCTACATAAACGGCCACACAGGAGGCATCATACTACTTTCCGGCAAAAGTATAAACATAGCCTTATAAAATTTCATAAAAACATTGTGTTTACAATGAGAATACATATCACTCAAACATAATATTCTTCGAGCACTGGGCTCTATCAAACGAGCACCCTCGAGAACCTCCTCGAAATAGTGCTCGGCAGCCACTCGGCCTATGGCCGAACCCTGCGCCGCAACAGTGGTAGAGTCCATCTCCGCCCAGTATGCTTTAACACGGGCAAGGGCCATCCGCGAGCCTTCTATGAATGCTGACCTGTTCATCGCATTAATGCGAGGCACCGCACCAAGGAACCGCTGCACTAAACTGAAATAGTTGTTCGGCTTTGGCTTTTCCAGCCATAGCTGATCCACGACAGACCTCATGGTGAGTCTGGACAACCTATTTAGTTCGGCCCATTCGGCTAGCTGATCAGTCAATGGAACCGGACGCTCTGGAACGTTGAATTGTGACCAGAACAGCTTGTCCACTTCACGATCTGTTTGACCTTGGAAGTATTTGGCGGCATCAGCAGCGCTCGCCGCCAAGTCCATTTATGCATCTGCTGAACTCCACAGCCGGTCCAGCGGGGCATACCATGGATCTCCGAACTTCCTCCGTAGCATGAAGGGCTTCAAGGCCGCAATATCCCCTGCTTCCCGTAGCTCCTCCTTCTTCGCTCTCATAGCAGAGCGGGTGTCTTTGTCCGCCATCGTGGCCTTCTCAAGGTCCGTTGCCTTCGCTCGGTTTTCTTTTTCAAGGAGCCGGCAATGGTCGGCAGTGTCTTTTAATTCTACGGCCATCTTGGCCATCTTGTCTTGGCTCTCGCAATGTGCGGCCTTCTCGGCTTTCAACTCTTCGGCCGCCTTCAAAGCAGCCACATTACTAATCCTTGCTTGTTCCTTGGCTCGGGCAAGTTTTGCCCGAAAGGTTTCCACGGTGGCAGCTCCATCTGCAACCACAACATATTAAAGATACTAGCATCATGCCGCTCTTACTATGTGGCGTTCACCAGATAATAACACTTACCCTGTGCCTTGTCAAGCCTCTTGTTAACAAGCTCGATTTCGGCGTCTGCCGCATCCAGTTGCCGTTTTAATTTGGCAAACTCACTAGTCCGGCTAGCCACCGGAGCTTCCACCACCTGCACATAAGGGCAGTCTGGTTATTGCCTGGGACTATGATCCTCTGATCGCCGCCGTTCTCGACGACAACCAGAGTCTCAGGGGCTACTATCTACAAAGGGCACACCTAACATGTGCGGTACTATCACATATTATCTCACGTACCTCAAAGCCTGTCAGTAGACTTATAAAGGCTTCATGTAATCCGCTTTCAGAGGACGAAATTCTCTCCATCACCGTACCCATCAGCGTACGGTGTTCTGCTGAGATGGCCGCTCGCCCCACCAGCTCCCTCAGAACGTCCGACCGCATACCAGACGGTGCCGGACTCTTTTGTTTGCTCCCTTCGGGAGCCGGACGCTGGGGACTTCGGGGGTCTATGGGATTATCTTTTGGCCTCACCGGATCCGGAGAGGCCCTCCGTGACGACACTTCAGGGTCGCCCGCTTCTTGAGAGGAGGAGTCCGGGGGAGGCGTTTCGCTCTCCATCATCTCTGGAAGAAGATCCCCCGAAGACGAGCTCAGCTGAGAGGGGCAAAGGCCCGAACTGCAAGATATATGCGGTGGTTATTTTCTCAGAGAAAAGATAGTATACCTTCACTATTAGAGTATTTTGGATCACTTACGACTCGTTAGAGGGCTGATCCCCCCCGACTTTGTGCGGTAAGAGCACCCCCCCGAGGCAGGACCCTCTGTGGGAGAGTTCTTGGATTTTTTTTGAAACTATGATGATTTTTATAGCAAATTCGGAAACTATACACCCTAATGTAGAAAAATCAGAAGTATCACCCTGTTGGCCTCATGATGGCCGAAGAGAGACTTTTTGGCCAACCGTTGGCCAAAAAGGACTTTTCGGCCAACAGTTGGCCAAAGAGTCCCTCTTCGGCCAACACCTGCTCTACTGTTTTAGAAAATTCATATCAATTTGGATTTTTAGTATTTTAATTTGATTCTTTTTGCATTGGATTACAAATTTTATGAAGTTTCTGGACATATCAAGTTTGACTAGATTTGAAAGTTTGAATTTGAATTTTCATGAATTTGCTCAAATCACTAGATTGCCTATAATTTGAGCTAGGAGTATTTTTTCAGATGATTCTTTTTGCTACTGGTTCTTTGTGACTTTGTTTATCAGTAGTAATTAATTGGAGAATATTATAATTATTTAAATTTAGGTTTTTATGAAAACTGTTATGTTTTAGTGTTTTATAGGTTTTATGCCATTTCTTTTAATTTTGATTGCTTTAAATTGTTTTCTTTAGTTTTTTTGACATATTTTTTTGTTTCTGTTTAGTTATCAGTAGCTATTTTATTTGTAATATTTTTTTATTTTTTTCTTTTATCCTACTAGAAAACTTGTTTTGAGCTTCATAGGAGTTTATATTTGAAAGTTCCTTATAAATCCTGTACAACCATTGCCGTTTTATACATGAAGAAAAATACTTCTCCGCAATGTTTTCCCCTCCATTTTCTTTCCCACCATCTTCTTTGCCACCATTTTCTTTCCCGCCATTCTCTCCCGCCACACTAAGGAGTGCTGCATCGACGGAGGATGACTATGATGCCTTCATGTGGACTGTGAAACACTGTGTGAGAGAAGTCATAAGTGTGAAACACTCTCCGATGATGATGACGAAGCTGCAAACACCTATGACTTCTCTCAGACAGTGTTTCACACTCTACCAACAGCACCGACGTAGGAGACACAGACCGTGTCAGACGATGTTATCTACGGTCGTGGACAACATGAGGCTCATTTTATAAGTTGAGAAGTGAAGATGGCGAGAAAGAAGGTGGCGGAAAAGAAGATGGCGGGAGAGAATGGTGGGAAAGAAAATAGCGGGAAAGCGGGAGAGAATGGCAAGAAATAAAATGGCGGGATAATATGGAAGGAGAGAATGGCGGCAAATACAATGACGGGAAAGAAAATGGCAGGAGAAAATGGAGGCAAAGAATTGTTTTTGTGAAATTAAAATTAAAAGAAATAGCACAAAACCTATAAAACACTAAAACAGATTTGTTTTCCTGAAAAACTAATTTTAAATAATCCTAAAATTCACCAATTAAAAACTACTGATAAACAAAGTCACATAGAACTAGTAGCAAAAAGTACCATCTAAAAAGAATACTCCTAGCTCAAATTATACGCAATCTAGTGATTTGAGCAAATTCATAAAAATTCAAATTCAAACTTTCAAATCTAGTCAAACTTGATATCTACAGAAACTTCATAAAATTTCTAATCTAATGCAAAAAGAATTAAATTAAAATACTAAAAATCCTAATTGATATGAATTTTCTAAAATAGTAGAGCCGATGTTGGCCGAAGAGGGACTCTTTGGCCAACTGTTGGCCGAAAAGTCCTTTTTGGCCGGCGGTTGGCCGAAAAGTCCCCCTTCGGCCAATGGTAGGCCGAAAAGTACCTCTTCGGCCAACAGGAGACCGACAGGGTGATACTTTTGACTTCTTCTCCCGTTTGGAGGCCTCGGCTTCCGGATCCTCGGAAGCAGTCCTTTTCGTCCCCCGGTTATCCTCCTTAATGGAGACACTCATTCCCTTGGTTGGAACTGGCAGCGATGGGGGCCGGCATCCGCCCATATTACCCCCCCTGTATCTTCTTTGAGGGCTCCAAGCAAGGTGCGGGCTCGAGCATCTTTTCCAATACCGGATTTTCCAAACCCTCAGGGAGGGGGGCCAAACACCGAATCATCTTCGCCTTCATTAGCCAGTCCTGGTCAAAGAGTGAACTCTCAGAAATAACTTCATGATGAATAAAAGACAGTGTGTTCGGCTAGAGGATTTCTTACTTGTTCGGCGGCGCGGTTACTGCTCAGGCCCACGTCCTCGGTAGTATCCGGACACTCTATTTGAGGTCCAAAGAATGACTTGTACATCTCCTCGTGCGTCAGGCCGAGGAAACTTTGAATGGCACGTGGTCCTTCTGGGTTGAACTCCCACAAGCGAAGGGGCCGGCGTTTGCCAGGCTGGACTTGACGAACCAGCATAACTTGTATTACCACGACCAAATTAAAATCTCCCTCGAAGAGATCTCGAATGCGGCTTTGCAGTGTAGGCATGTCCTTGGCTGGGCCCCAGCTCAGACCTCTGCTAATCCATGACATTAGTTGTGGTGGGCGCCCGAGCGGAAAGCGGGGGCAGCCGCCCACATGGCACTTCTGGGAGCCGTGACATAAAACCACTCTCGTTGCCATAATTCGGACACCTCTAGAAAGGAACCTTTCGGCCATGGAGCTCCTGCCATCTTGCCTATTGATGCACCTCCGAACGCTGCATGTTGCCCCTCGATCATCTTCGGCTTCGCTTCAAAGGTCTTGAGCCACAGGCCGAAGTGAGGGGTAATGCGGAGGAAGGCCATACACACGATAATAAATGTTGAGATGTGAAGAAAGGAGTCCGTAGCTAGATCATGGAAATCTAGCCCGTAATAGAACATCAAACCCCTGACGAAGGGATCCAGAGTGAGGCCTAGGCCTCGGAGGAAGTGGGAGACGAACACGACGTTCTCGTTGGGTTCAGGAGTAGGGACGACCTGGCCTCGAGTAGGTAGCCGATGCGAAACCTCGGCGGTCAGGTATCTGGCCTCCCTCAACTTCTTGATGTCCTCTTCCGTCACGGAGGAGGGCATCCATCGGCCTTGAAGGCTGGATCCGGACATGATTGAAGATCCGGAGAACCTAACCTGAGCTTTGGGTGTTGGAACTCGAGGCGGGGGAAGGGTTCGATTGAGCACGAGAGGGAAAAAGCGAAAACCTTGTCCCTTTATAAAGAGGGTGAATATCAAGCGTCCTCTCCGTAGCCGTTTGGGACTTGCCTATAATCTAGGAGTCCTAGACACGGTTGGGTTACCCATGACCATATTAATGAGAATCCCGTAATTGGGGGAACACGATCTCTGCTTTGACAAGACGTGTCAAGAAATCGCCTCGCATTTTGTGTGCAGCTGGTTGAAGAAAAACGGTTCGAATAATCACCAGGCCATGACATAACGTCATGCTGCCAAAACAAGTCAGCAAATTGGATTTGCGAAAATATTATTCTCTCTACGGCGGTATGTGGAACTTATTTTGTAGGGTCAGACACTATCCTCGTATTCAAATTCTTCTGTGATGTATTCGGAGAAGGAACCCGCCTTGCAATGCCGAAGACAATACTGCGCGCTGGACTCATCGTCATTGAAGCCTGGTTCAGGGGCTACTGAGGGAGTCCTGGATTAGGGGGTCTCCGGACAGCCGGACTATATCCTTTGGTCGGGCTGTTGGACTATGAAGATACAAGATTGAAGACTTCGTCTCGTGTCCGGATGGGACTCTACTTAGCGTGGAAGGCAAGCTAGGCAATACGGATATGGATATCTCCTCCCTTCTAACCGACCTTGTGTAACCCTAACCCTCTCCGGTGTCTATATAAATCGAAGGGGTTTAGTCCGCAGGACAACAACCACAACATACAATCATACCATAGGCTAGCTTCTAGGGTTTAGCCTCTCCGATCTCATGGTAGATCTACTCTTGTACTACCCATATCATCAATATCAACCAAGAAGGACGTAGGGTTTTACCTCCATCAAGAGGGCCTAAACCTGGGTAAAATATCGTGTCCCCTGCCTCCTGTTACCATCCGGCCTAGATGCATAGTTCGGGACCCCCTACCCGAGATCCGTCGGTTTTGACACCGACACCTGTGTTTCTTGCCTCCGTTGCATTCCAGTCCTTCTAGAGGACTTGATATCAGGCCTATGAAAAAGGTGCCTGTAATGAGAAAAATAAGTAAAAGTATGTGTGTCTGGGATCGGTTTTGCCGAATTGCAGCCCCCGGTTTATATTGTGCCTTCGTCGATGTCCATGGAATTGTGAGTGCGTAATTGTGTACGCGTGGTACGAATGCTACTACCTCATTGGGATTGGGATGGAGGCCAAATTCCTAGTCGAGCTCTTGACGAGCCATGATGTCCTGTTGTAGTGTAGTCCAGACCATCTTGATTACAATGCTACTTGAGAAGGCCGCTCTGTACTTCTGCTGCTAGGGCGGCGGTTTGCTAATCTGTTCAGAGGAAGCATTCCGTATTGTCATTGACTGTTATGATGCCGCGTGGACCGGGCATCTTGAGCTTGAGATAAGCATAGTGTGGCACTGCATTAAATCTAGCAAACGCGGTTCATCCGAGCAGTGCGTGGTAGCCGCTGCGGAAGGGGACGATATCGAAGGTTAACTCTTCGCTTTGGAAGTTGTCCGGAGAACCGAAGGCCACCTCCAGTGTTATTGAGCCCGTACAGTGGGCCTCTACACCTGGTATGACTCCTTTAAAAGTAGTCTTTGTTGGTTTGATTCGTGAGGGATTAATGCCCATCTTCCGTACTGTATCCTGGTACAACAAATTGAGGCTGCTTCCACCATCCATCAGGACTCGTGTGAGGTGGAATCCGTCGATGATTGGGTCAAGGACCAGTGCGGCCTAACCGCCATGGCGGATACTAGTCGGATGATCTCGTCGATCGAAGGTGATCGGAAATGAGGACCATGGATTGAACTTGGGGGCGACTGGCTCTACCGCGTAGACGTCCCTTAGTGCTTGTTTGCGCTCCTTTCTAGGGATGTGTGTGGCATATATCATATTCACCGTTTTGACTTGGGGGCGGGGGTTTCTTCTGTCCCCCGGCGTTCGGCTGCCGGGGCTCTTCATCATCGTCCTCACTTTGTGATCCCTTTTCTTTGTTTTTGGCATTTAACTTGCCAGCCTGCTTGAAGACCCAACAATCCCTATTGGTATGATTGGCTTGCTTATCTGGGGTGCCGTGAATTTGGCACGGACGGTCGAGTATGCGGTCCAGGCTGGAAGGTCCTTCGTTGTTTCTTTTGTAGGGCTTCTTCCGTTGGCCGGACTTGGAGCCACTGAATCCGGCATTGACTGCAGTGTCCTTGGTATTGTCGCCATTGCTTCGGCGTTTGTGTCTATTGTGCCGGAGCTTGCCGGTGTTGTTCTTGCCTTGTTGGGGCCTACCTCGCTCGCTGTGTTTTTGCTACGAGCCAGCCAGCTGTCCTCGCCTGCGCAAAAGCGGGTCATGAGTGCCGTAAGGGCTGCCATTGCCTTGTTCGAGAAGGCTGCAAGGGCCTCGGCATCCGGACAGTCACCGATCTGGTTCTTCTTGGTTAGGAACCTAGTCCAGAATTTTCTGGCGGATTCTCCAGGTTGTTGGACTATGTGGCTTACGTCATCGGCGTATGGTGGCCGGAGATAAGTTCCTTACAAGTTGTCGAGGAAAGCCTCTTCCAAGTCATCCCAGCTGCCGATCGAGTTCTCAGGCAGGCTATTTAACCAGTGCCGAGCTGGTCCTTTGAGCTTTAATGGGAGGTATTTGATGGCGTGGAGGTCGTTTCCTCGGGCCATGTGGATGTGGAGGATGAAATCCTCAATCCATACTGCGGGATCGGTTGTGCCATCGTATGATTCGATATTGACGGGCTTCAATCCCTCGGGGAATTCATGATCCAATACTTCATCTGTGAAGCAGAGCCGGTGTACGCCGCCTCTGTATTGGGCCACATCATGGCGCACCTCCGAGGGAGTCCGTCTGCGGTATTCGTCCCGAGCGTGGTTTGGTTTGTCACGTCCGAAGAGGTGGCCGTCGTCGTGTCTTGAAGCATGTCCTCGCGATCCATAGATCGATCTTTTGTGTCCTGCTCTACTGTCCAGTGTCTGTTGGAGGTCGTATATGTGACTTCGGACTTTTCCATCTTTATTATGGCGGGGTGGTGGGGTGGTCTGCTATTCGGCCTGAGTTGCTGCTTTATCCCGACCGCGGGGTGGCCGTTCGGCCGCCCTGTCTCGACCACGTGGTGGTCGGTCTGCATTACGAGAGGGAGGTATGTGCTTCGGTGCCTCCTCATCGAATTGAGGTAGCAGTCTGCATTTCAGGTAGCTCTTGGCTGGGTGGTTGAGGTCGTATTCCTCAGCTGTCAGGACATCGGTCCATCTGTCGACGAGCAGGTCTTGTTCGGCTTGAAGTTGTTGTTGTTTTTTTTCAGGCTCCTTGCGGTGGCTATGTGCTGAAGCTTGAAGCGCTCCTGCTCGGGAGGATCCTCGGGCATGACGAAGTCTTTATTGCCAAGGCTTGCTTCCTCCTCGGAGGGTCGACGGTAACTATCATCCTCCGAGTCATCTTCTATGGCCTGTTCGTCAGGGTTGTCTTGGTTGCTGTCGTGTTCCTTTTCGGATGTAGTCCCGACAGGGTCTTCGTTGTTTTCGGCGTCGCCCGGGGTACCATTTTCTCCATTGCCAGTATTGTCGTCCTTGGAGTGGCGGGGCTTGGGGCGGTGTTTGGGCCGCCGGCGCTTGGACTGTGTCTTGGAGGCCTTATTCACATCTGGCTCTTCTTTGTCGTCGCCAGATCCTTTAGGTGTATCAACCATGTACACGTTGTATGAAGAGGTAGCCATCCAACGTCCAGTGAATGGAGGGTCTTGGCCCTGCTCCTTGTCAGCATCGTCGTCCATACCGTCGGTATCTTCGGAGCCATAGTCAAGCATGTTGGTTAAATCATCGACGGTGGCTATGAGGTGGGTGGCGTGTGGGAAGCAAAATTCCTCATCGTCTATTTCTTGCTCAAATCAGACATAGTTCGGCTGTGAGTCCTTCTCCAAGGACAAATTTCTAAAAGATTTTAGCACGTCGCCCAGAGGCGAGTGCTGGAAGACGTCAGCGGAGCTAAACTCGAAGATCGGAAACCGATCTAGCTCGGTGTCCGTGGCGTACACAGTCCAGAACTTATAGCCAGAGACGAGTCCGAAGTTCCGGTAAAGCGACTGCTGCAGGGCGTCGAGTCCATGTGCGGCTCCAACTCCGAGGACTCTGAGGCCTCGGATGGCTCGGTCTGCTTTGGCTCTAAGGTTGTTGCAGCCATAGGAACCATCTCATGGGTGTGACCCGATGACATATTTAAGGCACGTTCATCGGGATTATGAGGAGTGATCGCCGCAGGCTCAAATCCCTTGAAGGTCAAGTCTCCATGGATATCCGCGATGTAGTTCAAGCTTCCGAATCCGACCTGATGGCCAGGGGCGTAGCTGTCGAACTGCTCCAGATGGCCAAGCAACTTGGCCCGCAATACGAAGCCGCCAAATGCAAAGATCAATCTGGGGAGGAAGGATCCTCTATGGACAACGTCATTGTCGACGATTGAAGGGGCCATCGAGCCTTTTGACGATGGCACAATGGAACTCTCAATGAAAGCACCAATGTCGGTGTCAAAACCGGCGAATCTCGGGTAGGGGTCCCGAACTGTGCGTCTAGGATCGATGGTAACAGGAGACAGGGACACAATGTTTACCCAGGTTCAGGCCCTCTCTATGGAGGTAATACCCTACATCCTGCTTGATTGATCTTGATGAATATGAGTATTACACTACTAGGAAAAGGGCTATAGATGAAATTGACACTAATGGCGCACCAGAGAAGTGGTGCGCCACTACTATATACTAATGGTGCACCAGGCACATGGTGCGCCACAAGTAACAATTTTTTTTCATTTTTCCAAACATACTAATGGCGCATCCGAGCAAAGTGCGCCATTAGTAGTTCTAACTATTAATGGCGCACCAGCCATAGAGTGCGCCACTACTGTATTTTTTTATGCTGTTTTTCGCAAAACTACTAATGGCGCACCGTTGCAAAGTGCGCCATTACTAGTTTAAACTAGTAATGGCGCACTCTGCCATGGTGCGCCATTAGTATATATATTCCCACCACCTCCTTATCCAAGATTGTCGGCTGCCTCCTCCTCCTCACCGAGCACAACCTAATGACCTATGAGGCGTACGATGGAATCCTACACCGGTAACGACAAGGACAGATACTACGCAAGGATCGAGGAGATCTAGGAGCTGAGCTACGCTGGAGAGAAGGTCCCGATGTTCCATGTCAGATGGGCCAAGAGTGTCCTAAAAGAAGACCGGTATTTCACCACCATGGTTTTACCCGAAGCCAAATCCAAGACCGCGGGCGCAAACGTCACCGCGAAATTTCACGGGCACTTTTTGATATTTTTTGATATCACCAAGATAGATACTTTTTGATATCATGAATATTTTTAAATTTCATGGGCACTTTTTGAATTCATGAGGACACTCGATCTCGATCCCCCTCCATCTCGATCTCAATTCCACCCGCACCCTCCCCCGCTAGCTCCACCGCCACCGACGACCCACCGCACCCTCCCCCGCTCCACCGCCGCCGACGAGCACCCCCCGCACCCTTCCCCGCTCCACATACCACCGCCGAAGAGCACCCCCCGCACCCTCCCCCGCTCTGGTCAAATTATGTATGCAAGAACAAACCTTTAAACAATTAGTAACATTCATAACAAAAATTATTTATAACATCACCACAAAAAATCTTAACTTGGTTTACCCACTAAACTAGTTTCAATTATTCTATAAATCAGGCATAATAACTAAAAAATATTTATCAGAATACAAATACACAATAATTATTTAAATGCATGGATTACTATTTCATATTCTTATTCATTTATTAAAAAATAAAAAAATATACTAATGGCGCACCGGCCTGGTGGTGCAACATTGCTATCTAAAAAAAAGATTTCTAATGGTGCACTGGCGGTGGGTGCGCCATTGCTATCAAAAAAATGATTTCTAATGGCGCACCGACGGGTTGTGCGCCATTAGTAAGCTTCCCCCCTATAGCTAAGTCCTCCCTATCCCTCGCCAGATCCGATTCATCCCTCTCTCCCTCGCCGGACCCACGACGCCGCCGCCCTGACCCACGACGTCGCCGCCCCAACCCCCGCCGCCCCCGCGCCCCCACCCCCGCCGGACTCCACCCCCGCCACCCCGGCGCCCCCACCCCCGCCGCCCTGACCCTCAACGTCTTCGCCTTCCTCCTCGCCGTCGGCGCCGAGCAGCGACGCAGCACCGTACGCCCCCCCCGACCCTCCTCCTCCTCTCCTTGCCCCCCGCCTGCACCGGGGCTGACGGCCCCTTCTCTGTCTCGCAAGGCAAGGTCTCCGGCGCCTCTACGACACCGACGCCTCACCGTCGATCCGCGTCACCTCGTCAACCCCGGCCCCGCACGAGCTCGCCATCGTCTTCCTCTCGGTGAGCTCCACCGGTTCCCCTTTCCCCCCCTTTCTGTTAACTGAACATTGTCTGGTTTAGGTTCTGTTAACTGAAAAAGTTTAGATCAGAAAAATTGTTGGACTGATAGGAAGTTTGTGGAACAGAGCAATCTACACCCGTAATTTCTATTGTTATGCCTTTGTTACTATAGTCAAAATTTCAGTCAAAACTTTCCTGTCAAAATTTTCAGTCAAGCACAACTGATCATGTAACTTGAGACCTTGCCCTGCGGCATTATAATGTTTGATGCCTGCATCAACACTTCTCTGTACTTCATGCGGTGGTTATAGTTGAGGGTCAAAAGTAGGGGTTGGCTTTAACATGATTCGCTAGTGCTTTCATCACAGAACACATTCTTTGAAAAGGGGATATTCTGAAGTCAATGCTTTGTTGGGATGGGAATAATAGTCTGAAATACACCCGATGGAAACCTTTGTTGATTGTGATTGTAAGTGCATCTAGTGCCACCCCTAGTTGGTTTTGGAGTATTGACGACAAACCTAGTTGAGGGACTAATGTGTTTGTGAGAATTGCAGGAAAACACAGGTAGAAGTCCCTCATTGATTCGGTTTCACTACCAGAGATGACCCCTAAAAATGTACGAAGACATTGAAGACAATGGTGGTTTATGAAGATATTCATATTGAAGACAATGACATGAGAAGACTCCCTATGAAGCTTTTGGAACTCGAAGACCTAGATCCTTCGTAGTTTTATTTTCATTCATGTTGTGTCATAGGAACCACCATACTGTTAAGTGGGATCGAAGAGAACCAGTCAGAATGACTGAAGTGATGCCAAATTCAAATCCTATGTCTTCGAGCGAAGACTTTGAGAGAAAATCTTGTCCAGAGTCAGACAAGTCAGCTTTACTTGTAGCCCAAGTAAAAGTTGCCGTGTGAGTTCGAAATCCGACCGTTGGTACACGTGTCAGTTCCTTAGTGACCCAAGGTCATTTCGGACAGATCAGGTCGGGTTGCCAAGTGGCTATAAATAGTCCACCCCCCACAACCTTAAATGGTTGGCTGCTCAGATTTCAGCGCACGGCATTTGTCGTTTGAAAGCAACCCACCTCGAAGCCTTTGAAAGAAAAATTCCCAGTGAGGAGAAAAGCCCTAACCACCCAGAGCCAGAGTAAATTGGGCATCACTTAAGTCTTCGTGTCTGTGTGATTTGAAGACTTATTACGCTTGAGGACTGTGCATCCTCCAGACGGTTAGGCGTCGCGTTCTGAGCATCCAAGAGAAATTGTGGATTGCCAGTGAACGAAGTCTGTGAAGGTTTGGGAGTCTACCTTGAAGACTTACCAGAGTGATTGGGCGAGGTCTGTGTGACCTTAGCTCAAGGAGAAAACGGTGAGGACTGGGTGTCTTGGACTAAGTGTCCTTGACTGGGTGTCAGGGACTGTGTGTCCTTCGGTTTAAATACCTAGCCGCTCCAACCAGACGTACAGTTGTCACAGCAACTGGAACTGGTCCAACAAATCATTGTCTTCAACGTGTCACTGGTTTCATCTTCACTTCCCTTCATTTACAGTTATTCATTGTGAAGCCATTGCATGCTTGCTTTATCTTTTGTCTTCACAACATGAAAGTATGATCTGTTCGGCTTCTTAACTTCTTCCTACCTGATCCTTATTACACTGAAGCTGTTTGTCATTGCGCTTTCACTCTATTGAATACATGACCATGGCTGCCCTGTGTAATCTAACTTCCGCTGCATAGTAATAGGCATAATCTTCACTGTTTGTCTTCATAACTCTCACATTTTGAAGACTTTCATAAAAATCGCCTATTCACCCCCCTCTAGTCGATATAACGCACTTTCAATTAGTATCAGAGCCTGGTGCTCCCTTGTTCTGTGTGATTCGGTTTAACCACCTGGAGTTTTAGTTATGTCGACTGCAGGGATAATCAAAGTCTCCGCTGCTTGCCCTGTCTTCGATGGAACTGAATATCCCTACTGGAAGAATAATATGCGCATGCATCTTGAAGCCATTGACATCGACCTATGGTATGTCGTCGAGAACGGCGTTCCCAAGGCTGGAGAAGGTGTCACTGCTGCTGATGTCAAGAAGTTCACTCAACTGGACTCCACTGCCAAGAATATCATATGTGGTCATCTGACCAAAGGACAGTATGGCCGTGTGAGTGCTTTGAAGACATCCAAGCTAGTCTGGGACTGGCTCTCAAAGGTTAATGAAGGCATCTCAACCCAGAGAGATCAAAGAATCAGTGTTCTTCGCAACCTCTTCAACCGCTTCAAGCAAAATGACAATGAGAATGTCCAGCACACATTTGACCGGCTCACTGACGTCACAAATGAGCTTCAAGCCCTCGGCGCCACTAAGATCACCAAACATGAAATCGTCAAGACGCTGCTGAGATCACTTGATAGTTCGTTTGACATCCTGGCCCTGATGATTCAAGAACATCCTGATTTCAAGACACTCGATCCGTCTGACATACTTGAGAGGCTCAACACACATGAGTTTCAACTTTCTGAGAAAAGAGATATCTACGGCCCAAACTATGGGCGAACTTGTGCCTTGAAGGCAAAAGCTGTCTCCTCATCTGAAGAAGAATCTGACTGCAGTTCTGATGATCCTGAAGACATTGGAAGAGAACTTGCAATGCTAGTGAAGAAGTTCCAAAAATTCACTAAGAAGAAAGGCTTCAGGAAATCCTCACGATCAAGCTCAAGGAATGATGAAGCTTCTGCTCATGACTACAAGAAGAAAACATGTCACAAGTGCAAGAAAACTGGACACTTCATCTCTGAGTGTCCACAGTGGGAAAATGAGAACAGAAGGAAGAAGAAGAGCAAGGAATATGATTCTGACGACAAGAAGAAGAAGAAATACTCAAAGTCTTCTTCCAAAACTTCATCAAAGTCTTCATCACACAAGAAGAGCTCATCTGGCAAGGCACGTGCGTTTGTTGGAAAGGAGATGGATTCAGAGGAGGAGTCCGCATCTGAGGAGGCAGAGGTGGAGTCTGAGGAGGAGTCTGATTCTGGCATTGCGAGTCTGGCTACAGCATACGTCGCCAAGTCCATCTTCAATACTGAAGACAATGACTGCATCACCGACACCGACGCAAATGACAAGAACGACTCCACTCCTACTACTGCTTCATGGCACGCGGTGGCCAAGGTAAACACAGGCACTACTCGCTATGAAACATCAAGTGACGATGACTCTGAATGTGATTCAAAACCTAGCTACAAAACACTTGCTAAAATTGCAACTGAACAACAGAAAGCTATGGAACATATTCAAAAATTGTTAGACAGAAGCGATGATCTGTTGGGTGCTGAAATGACTCGATCTGAATCCTTAATTGAAGACATAAAAAACCTTCACGTTAAGTATAAGGAACTTGAAGATCGTTATGATACTCTCTCAACAACTCATGAAAAGCTTTCCTATGATTATCTTCAAAGGAAGCAAGAACTTGAGAAATTGAGGGTGGCTCATGAAGATCTTCAAAAGGAAAACGAGTCACTTCGCGCTGAACAGATCAGTCCCGCTCAGGAAGGATTTGAACCACCATGTCTTAAATGTATTGAGCGTGATAATGCTGCTTCTGTTGCTGAATGTTCCACTGCTACTACCGTTTCAATATCTTCAACTGTTGACGTGGTAACTAACCCCTCTGCTGAGGATACCACTGCTATTGCTGATGAGAATGCTAGGTTGAAGACATTGCTTGAAACAGGGATGTACAAAAGTCTGAAAGGGCATCAGACATTATGTGATGTCCTTAAGAAGCAGATTCTGAACCGAAACCCTAGGAAAGAGGGTGTTGGGTTCGTGAGGAAAATTAATGCAGATGGGTCTTACTGGAAACCTGAGCAGTACCCCAAAACCACATGGGTTGCTGCAAAGGAATCCTCAGCAGATCCATCCAATCTGTCTGGCTTCACTTGTGCTAACCCAATTATCATTGATGAATCCTTTGATGCAAACTATAAACTGTTTAAGAATCAGAATGATAAAGTGTTTGCCAGGTACATTGGTACTAACTGCAGGAATGGACCGCCTATGAAGAAGATCTGGGTTCCAAAAACATGTCTGGAAAATCTTCCTGTGAATGTCTTCATGACACCTCACTTGAAGAAGACAAACCTCAGACCAAAGGCTTCATATGGTCCAAATGCTTCATACAAACAGGGGACTCACCTGAGTCGCACGAACGCAAATGTTTTGTAGGGGAACCATACTCAGGCATATGAATATGAGAGTGGTTCGTCGAACCGTCATGTTCATATGACCAAAAATTATTCTGCTTATTCCTATGAGTATTATTGTCCACCTTCTAGACTGTTTGCTAAGGTTTCAAAGCCAAAATTCTCAGATGCTGCACTTAGACTTATAGCTTCTAAGCCACCCTTGAAGATGCGGGTGGTTAAGAAAGGTTAACTCTCCTTTGCAGGGAAAGGTCTCCAGCACAAAAACAAAATCTTCTGATGCTATTGCTAGGGACCATAAAAATCTTGTGGGGCGCAAGATAAAATGCCCAAATGGCATCATTATGTACTTCGTTCCTGAATCGCATACTACTCTCCCCATTAGTCCTAATCTGGATCTAAGTTTTCATAACCCACTGGTTCGTCAAATGTTTATGCTTCACAACACTCTTCGTGAAGCCTATCCCCCTAACTGCACTGTAGGGTACGATACCAGCGACTTCAAAGTCTTCAGAATGGATTATTGACAGTGGGTGTACAAATCACATGACTGGCAGAAGAAGCCTTCTTATGGACTCAACTTTACGTCCATCCAACAAGAGCCACATTACATTCGCTGACACTGGTAATAGTAAGGTATTGGGTCTAGGTAGAGTTGCAATCTCAAAGGATCAACACATGGATAAAGTCATGCTTGTTGAATCCCTTGGCTTCAACTTAATGTCTGTCTCAATGCTTTGCGATTTGAATATGATTGTAATGTTTGGCAAATATCGCTGCCTGGTGCTAATGGAATCTGACAAATCTCTAGGGTTTGAAGGGTATAGGAAAGGTGATTTGTATGTGGTAGATTTCTTAGCAAGACCACAACTTGCAGTATGTCTTCTTGCAAAAGCTTCAGAATGCTGGCTTTGGCATCGAAGGCTTGGGCATGCTGGCATGAGGAACCTCCACACCCTTGCGAAGAAAAAGCACGTCATAGGCATCGAGGGCGTCAAGTTTAAGAAAGATCACTTATGCGGTGCTTGTGAAGCAGGGAAGATGACAAGGGCAAAACATCCTTCGAAGACAATCATGACTACTACACAACCCTTCGAACTGCTTCACATGGATCTTTTCGGTCCCACTCACTACTCAACTTTTACTACTTCTGCATGCCTCTATGGCTTCGTAATTGTTGATGATTATTCTAGATATACTTGGGTGCACATAATCCTTTACAAGACTGAAGTGCAGGATGTCTTCAGACGCTTCGCAAATCGAGCTATGAACAATTTTGGCGCCAAGATAAAGCACATCAGAAGTGACAATGGCACCGAATTCAAGAATACTGGCCTTGATACATATCTGGACACCTTGGGCATCACACATGAATTCTCAGCTCCATACACGCCACAGCAGAATGGCGTCGTCGAACGCAAGAACAGAACACTCATTGAGATGGCCAGAACAATGCTAGATGAATACAAAACTCCAAGAAAATTCTGGACTGAAGCCATTGATACTGCATGCCATACAATCAATCGTGTTTATCTTCACAAGCTCCTGAACAAGACATCCTATGAACTCCTAACTGGCAAGAAGCCAAATGTCAGTTATTTCAGAGTATTTGGCGCAAAATGCTGGATCAAGGACCCACACCACACCTCAAAGTTTGCTCCAAAGGCACATGAAGGCTTCATGCTTGGATATGGAAAGGATTCGCACTCCTACAGAGTCTTCAATCTCTTCCACTACAAAGTGGTTGAAATAGTGGATGTGCGATTTGATGAAACCAATGGATCACAAAGAGAGCAATTGCCAAATGTGCTAGATGAAGTTCCATCAAATGAATCAATCAAGCTTATGGGAACTGGAGAAATTGTACCTTCTGAAGCTCAACCTGAAGAAGAACTTATCATCTCAGCACCTGATCCACATGAAGACAATGCTCAGCCTGAAGATATACCTTCAACTGACCACATAGATCAGCAAGAGCAAAGTCTTCACCCCACACACCCTCGTGTTGCAAATGAAGTACAAATTGACAAAATACTGGACAGCATCAATGCACCTGGTCCACTCACTTGTTCAAGGGCAACTCAGCTAATGAACTTCTGTGGGCATTTCGCATTTGTCTCAATATCAGAACCCAAGAAAGTTGAAGAAGCCTTCATGGAACCTGAATGGATTCAAGCTATGCAAGAAGAGCTTCAACAGTTTGAGCTGAATAATGTATGGGAACTGGTTAAGCGTCCTGATCCACGGAAGCACAACATAATAGGCACCAAATGGATATACCGCAACAAGCAAGATGAGCATGGTCAAGTTGTCAGAAACAAAGCTCGTCTAGTTGCTCAAGGATATACTCAAGTGGAGGGCATTGACTTCGATGAAACATTTGCTCCTGTGGCTAGGCTTGAAGCCATACGCATACTGCTGGCCTATGCAAATCATCATAACATACTTCTATATCAAATGGATGTGAAAAGTGCCTTTCTCAATGGCAAGATTGAAGAAGAAGTGTATGTTGCACAACCACCTGGCTTTGAAAATCCAAAACATCCTGATATGGTATACAAGCTCAACAAGGCACTGTATGGCCTCAAACAAGCCCCTAGGGCCTGGTATGGTACACTCAAGTACTTTCTGAAAAGCAAAGGCTTCATACCTGGTTCCCTGGATCCCACTCTTTTCACGAAGACATATGATGGTGAACTGTTTGTGTGCCAAATATATGTGGATGACATTATCTTCGGCTACACCAATCAGAAGTATAGTGAAGAGTTTGGATACATGATGCAAGAGCAATATCAGATGTCCATGATGGGGGAGCTGAGGTTCTTTCTCGGTCTTCAAATACGACAACAACGCAACGACATCTTCATATCTCAAGAGAAATATCTTAAAGAGTGCCTGAAGAAGTTCGGTATGCAAGACTGCAAAGGCTTCACAACACCAATGCCAGCCAAGCATCATCTGGGTCCCGACGACAATGGTAAAGAGTTCGATCAAAAGGTATACCGCTCCATGATTGGGTCTTTGCTTTATTTATGTGCATCTAGGCCAGATATCATGCTTAGTGTTTGCATGTGTGCTCGATTTCAAGCGACACCAAAGGAGTCGCATCACTTAGCTGTGAAGCGAATTCTTCGATATTTGTCTCACACCCCAACTCTAGGATTATGGTATCCAAAGGGCTCAGAGTTTGATCTGGTTGGATTTTCGGATGCTGATTATGCTGGTGACAAAGTTGATCGCAAATCTACATCAGGCACATGTCATTTCCTGGGACGATCACTTGTATGTTGGTCTTCAAAGAAGCAGAACTGTGTATCTCTCTCCACTGCTGAATCTGAATACATTGCTGCTGGATCTTGCTGCGCTCAGCTTCTGTGGATGAAGCAAACACTCAAGGATTATGGCATTCATCTGAAGCAAGTGCCACTTTACTGCGACAATGAAAGCGCCATCAAGATTGCCAACAACCCAGTTCAGCACTCGAAGACAAAGCACATTGAAATTCGTCATCACTTTCTCAGATATCATGTTGTGAAGGAAGACATTGATATCATACACGTCAACACTGAAGAGCAATTGGCAGATATCTTCACAAAGCCCTTGGATGAGAAGAGATTTTGCAAGTTACGGTGTGAGCTAAATATCTTGGAATCCTTAAATGTCCTGTGATCAGGCACACATCCTAACACTTATGCATATTGATGACTTAGATGTGCAACACACGAAGTAGCGTATATCTTCAATCAATGAAGACATACATTCTAAGTGTGAATACATTAATGTGGAATTTGACTTCGGAGCGCCACGATAATTGTGCGCCATGTCTGGGTCTAATACTTCCTATACGGTGGGTAACGCCACCACCAAACGTTCCATTTTGAAGTGTTTCTCTCATGGCGTCACCTCTCAATGTCTTCACAATTGGTTTGGCTTCATTCTCTGTATGTCTTCATGATTATCTTCACTGCGTTGATTATATGGATATATATGTACTGATGTTCTGTCCTCTACAGCATTCACTTATAGCTATGTCTTCTTGGTTGAATCTTTTGAACTAAGTGAATGTGATCGGACCCTAACCTCTCTATGCTTTCTATCTCAAACTCTATCTCTCCAAGTCATATGCATTCTGTTGAAACTGTCGAATGTCTTCACTGTGTCCTTGTCAGCCGAAGACATTGAGACAACCATAAAAGTCAGTTTTAATGCTCATTCCTCCACATAAGATCCAGAGAAGCAGAAACGACCGCCCGATAATTTAGGCGCGCGTGGGACGTGGAACAAATCCCGATAATCTAACTGGCCATGCGTGCCTCAAATGCGAACCGCCAGGGGTACCTGCGTAATAGCGCAGTGCCGCCTCTATCCCTATAAATATACGATTCACTGCGGTCATTATCTCCTTGTTCCACCCTCGCACGAACCCTAGCGCCACCGCTAGCACTTGACGACGCCGGCGACGAAGCGCTTCACTGCCGCAACCTCTCCGACACCGTTTTCACGCTGACAGCGGACATCACTTTCTCCGCCGTCGCCGTAGGTGTCTTCCGTCGCCAAGTTAGGGCACGAAGGATCGAACTGCTCGGCCTCAACTCTCACTTCGTCTAGCAGTTCCAAGTGTGGTAAATAAAACCTCTTTTTACAGCTTCTTTTGATCCTACAGTTCAGTCACTTTCTACCATAAGAAGTTTCTCTTCACACTAGTTAAATCTCTCGCTGCATCTTATAACATGCCTAGTATATTCACTTGTGCTTCATAAAGTAGTTAGATTCCTCACTTGTACTGATCTATGGGTTCGTACAAATCTGGAACCAACTTCTTATCTATAAGTGAATGTCTTCGCATAATAAGGTCAATGTCTTCTAAACCGATTTATCTTCAAAATCTTCTGAGAATGCATATGACCTCTTCCCCTTCCCTCGCACCTTAATGCTGTCACAGGTACATGTCCGTGGGAGAATCCTTTGGTTCTCATAGTCTGCATTCATTTGCAGAGTACTTGCAGCATCACATCAACTCGCCTGAAGCCAGTTCTTGCAAAAGGAATCCTTTGAAGCCTTTGAACATCTTGAAGCCTTCCAAGTTATTCATGGCTTCAGAAACAGTAGAAAGGAAGGGAGGCAGACAGCGACGTGGTGAAACGTCCAAAGATTTGCCTGATGAATTGGCAGAAATGTACAAAACTGATCCTGAAGAAAGCTATGGTCAGCGCAAGACACGAATCCAATGGATTCGAAGATATTGGGCAGAGCAATGGTTCCACTACCGCTTTGTCACTCAGGAATATGCGGAGAAGTGCGCCATCAAGAGACCTTGGGGAGATGTATTATACAAAAATCTCGTACCTAGGTCCAGAGACGAAGCCATTGCTCAAGGCTTCTATCCATGCATGGTGAGAGGACCACAGCCAGTTGATGCACATCCGTCATCACTTCTCTGGTGTCGCGATGATAATCTCTTCAAGCGCTACTTTCAGTTTGCACAACAGTCAGCAAAGATAAACAAGAAGAAATTTGGGCTTGACTTCAACCCTGGTCCCTCCTCACCAAGGGCAGATGGCACACGCAACGCCGATCCCAATATCATCGGGCCGTATGCCAATCTTGCAGGCCTCATCACTCGCATCCTAGTCCAAGGGACTGCTGTGAATGACCCTCCAACAGATACTGAGTCAGATGACGCCCCTGCTGCTCCGAAGCCAAAGCAGAAGAAGCCAAAAGCTCCAAAAGCTTCAAAGCCAGCCGTTTCTCCCAAGATCGCAAGAGTGAAGCCTCCTGAAGCCAGTGTGCAGTCAGAAGACTTATCACGAGTGTCCAAGCTCCAAGAAGCCAAGAAGCCTCAGCCACACACAGGCAAAGAGCTCACAGCTGCTGACATTCTGCGCTGCGAAGCCATTGATCTCTCAAGCGATGAAGATCTTAGAGATGATGCTCTTCAGCAGCTCATCAAGAGCAAGGAGGAGGCTGAAATCTTCAACAATCTGCCTCTGTTTGATGTCGCCATCATCCACAACTTCATCGATGAATGGTTTGACACACCAGACATAAGCTTCAATGATCTGCAGCTACCCATAGGCCTCAGCGTTGCCTTTCAAGGTGCAATTGCTTCAGAACTTGCAATAGCCCAGCGCATTGTAGAACTGAAGTAGAAAATTGATTATGAAAAGGCTCAGTTCAAGAAGCACGTGGCCAAGCTCAGTGTGCAAGAAGTGAAAAGCTTCAAAACTATGTTGCATGAGCTGAAAGAGAGCTTCCTGAAGACGCGTGCTGAAGCTCAAGGCTCGCGAGAACGCATGAAGACTTTGGCTGATCACTGCGTGCAGGCCTACAATGAGGCAGAAAAGCGCAAGGCGCTTGGACGTCCCGGCATTGACCCCAGGATGGCCGCGAAGAAGAAAAAGAAGGTGGCTGTGACCGAACCTGAAGCGCCAAGGTCAGAACCTGATGCTCCGATTGTCTTCCCCGCTGCAACGACTGGCTCGAAGCCAAAGAGTCGATCAACCGCCTCACAGCACAAGAAGACACGGACTGCAGAGGCTAAAGCTAAGAAGAGAAAACATTCTGAAGCCTCTCCTTCTGAACCCATCATCAAGAAGCGCAAGACAAAGAAATCTCGGGCTGCTCCCACAGAGCCCCTGATAGTTGAACCACTCTGCGTCCGCTATCCTGACGCAGATCGTCAGTTGACAGTACATGAGCCTGCTTACATAGAGGCTCCGCACGCTGAAGACATTCCAGCAGCCAACCCCAATGCTGCTGAAGACATTGATCCCCAAGACAATGTGCAAGGTGATGCAGCCCTTCCTCAGCTTGAGACAAGCGAACAGATCAGTATTGGTCGTCCATTGACGCCAATCACACAAAATGCGTCATGGGCAGATAGCCCACATGAGGAAGATGAGCCCCATCCCACTGCAACTCCACCAGCGCCTACACTCCATAGGCTTCGCAGAGGGCCAAGGGCTCAGGCTGCTGAAGACATTCCGGCTGCATCAGCCGAAGAGCAAGCAGAAATACCACAAGCTCCAACTCCCCCGCACCAACAAGAAGAAGTTCTCAAGGAGAACATGCCTGAAGCTGAAAATGTTGAGGCTGCCACAAACAACGCCGAAGCAAATGTGGAGCCCTCCCCAACAACAGCTTCAGAAGACACCGAAGCTACTGCTCCTGAACATTCTGTACCTGAGTCTGCTGCCGGACCACAATTCAACTATCATATTGCGCACAGGCCCCAGGTCCAGAAGCCGATCCCACGACTACCAAGGTTCCCAGGTCCTACATCAGCTCCTGGTTCCTTCAACATCAACGGCTTCAGGGCAGATAACACGTTTTTCGACCGCTCCAAGAACCCTTATTCAAGGGAACGGATTGTATTAGCTAGGTTCTGGAGCCATCAACAGCGCAGCTATTATTCATGCATCCTCTACAACCAAGGCCGCATCTTTCCTCACAAGCGCCTTGAGGTTGAAGCTGTTGCAGGTCTGCCTGGTCTGGAAGAAGCACTGGATTGCTTCAAGCAAGTGGGTTTGCTGCCATTTATCACTGACGAAGAGCACTGGAACGAAGAGCTTCTGCTCCAGTACTATGCCACTTTGCATATCAAAGGCTATAACAGAGATCCGAAGACATGGATCCTGGAGTGGATGATAGGCAATATCCATCATGAAGCCAATGCTTTCGACCTAATTGAGATTACTGGCCTTCCCACTCCTGGCGAATTCTTTGAAGAAGGGTGCCAACTCCATGCTGAAGCAATTGAGAGCATATTTCAGCGTCCTGAGCCAGATATGAGTCAGATGCTCTCAATGATGAAGCCATTTCCTCCAAATGCACCCTATCCAACTAGGTTCTTCGTTGAAGACTTAGAGTACCTGCCCAGAACAATATATCACATCATAAGGTGGACTCTCTGGCCAGTCAAGGGACACTCTCGATATGCAACGATTGATGGTGCAATGAAGAGATCCTGTGCATTGAAGCATTTGCTTCAGAACTGTTTGGATTAAAGTTTTATGCTCCTTGGGTTATGAGGCTGATCAAGCTTCACTCTGCAATCTCCTATCAACCCTCATCCCGCAATCATAGGATATTTTTGCCAGATGTGGACACATCTGCTGAAGCAATATATCCCGAGCCGGCCAAGCAACCACTAAGTCTTCAGAATGCAGAACACCAGAGCTTCACTCAAAATATTGAAGGTGTTGAAGCTCTCTCCCGAGTGTATCCAATGGCTGGCACCACACGTGCCCCTGCATCAACTGAAGCCACCAACAGCATAGCTGCAAAGAGACCCAAGAAGCGCGCTCGTGCACTCAATGACAGAGAGCTTCTTGTGGCTCTTCACCAAAAGCAAGATAGGCATCACGACTGGCTCAAGAGGCAGATGAGAAGCATCATGCAAGACGTCAATCGCATCAGAAATATGGCAACAAAGAATGCATTCGTCACACACGAGACCTGTCGCCGCACTTGGAAGGGCCTCACCATGATGTGCCCTGAAGCTGAACTGCATGAGGATGGCTTCACAGAGCACTTCAAATTTGACTCCACGCCTCCGAGAAGAGCGGTGATGCGCAGCACACCATCACTTGAAGAGTCAGAGTTCTCTTATTCTGCTGCCACTGTGTCTGCCTGGATTATTGAAGAAGAAGACGACGCGACATCATCTCCACCTGCTTCAACGCACGTCGAATCTGCACCAAGCTCGTCTGTACCGCCGCCAAACAACTCCACCGACCCAGCTGCGCCTGGGAACGCGTAGAAATCTCTATGTCTTCAAAACTTTTTGGTCATCACTGACAAAAGGGGGAGAAGCATATGATGGTAATAGTCTTCAAGCGGGTCACTATGGGCGGGTGCCTTCATATCTTGCTACATTTTGCTTCGTGCTTACAACTCCCGTTTTTGCTACATTTGCTTCCTTGAGTTGTAACACTTAGCCTTGATGGCCGTCTGCTACCTGCTTGTCACTCCGTTATGCGAAGATAAATTCCACATGTGCGACGATAAATTCCGCACTCATCTCATTCTGCAGACGTCCATTTTCCATTATGCATGTCATTATCTTCATATACTTTCACATGCATAGTGGATTATCATAAGTTGAAGTGGATCTCCACAAGTACAACCTGCCATGTGCATTTGCATTCAAGAAGCAAATTACTTATATGCACATCTTCAGGGGGAGCCCTTGCAACTTATGAAGACAATTCTTTTACAATTTCGCAAATTATGTTTCCCGTTGAAAACTTCAACTAGTTTGTCATCAATCACCAAAAAGGGGGAGATTGTAAGTGCATCTAGTGCCACCCCTAGTTGGTTTTGGAGTATTGACGACAAACCTAGTTGAGGGACTAATGTGTTTGCGAGAATTACAGGAAAACACAGGTAGAAGTCCCTCATTGATTCGGTTTCACTACCAGAGATGACCCCTAAAAATGTACGAAGACATTGAAGACAATGGTGGTTTATGAAGATATTCATATTGAAGACAATGACATGAGAAGACTCCCTATGAAGCTTTTGGAACTCGAAGACCTAGATCCTTCGTAGTTTTATTTTCATTCATGTTGTGTCATAGGAACCACCGTACTGTTAAGTGGGGTCGAAGAGAACCAGTCAGAATGACTGAAGTGATGCCAAATTCAAATCCTATGTCTTCGAGCGAAGACTTTGAGAGAAAATCTTGTCCAGAGTCAGACAAGTCAGCTTTACTTGTAGCCCAAGTAAAAGTTGCCGTGTGAGTTCGAAATCCGACCGTTGGTACACGTGTCAGTTCCTTAGTGACCCAGGGTCATTTCGGACAGATCAGGTCGGGTTGCCAAGTGGCTATAAATAGTCCACCCCCCACAACCTTAAATGGTTGGCTGCTCAGATTTTAGCGCACGGCTTTTGTCGTTTGAGAGCAACCCACCTCGAAGCCTTTGAAAGAAAAATTCCCAGTGAGGAGAAAAGCCCTAACCACCCAGAGCCAGAGTAAATTGGGCATCACTTATGTCTTCGTGTCTGTGTGATTTGAAGACTTATTACACTTGAGGACTGTGCATCCTCCAGACGGTTAGGCGTCGCGTTCTGAGCATCCAAGAGAAATTGTGGAGTCTACCTTGAAGACTTACCAGAGTGATTGGGCGAGGTCTGTGTGACCTTAGCTCAAGGAGAAAACGGTGAGGACTGGGTGTCTTGGACTAAGTGTCCTTGACTGGGTGTCCGGGACTGTGTGTCCTTCGGTTTAAATACCTAGCCGCTCCAACCAGACGTACAGTTGTCACAGCAACTGGAACTGGTCCAACAAATCATTGTCTTCAACGTGTCACTGGTTTCATCTTCACTTCCCTTCATTTACAGTTATTCATTGTGAAGCCATTGCATGCTTGCTTTATCTTTTGTCTTCACAACATGAATGTATGATCTATTCGGCTTCATAACTTCTTCCTACCTGATCCTTATTACACTGAAGCTGTTTGTCATTGCGCTTTCACTCTATTGAATACATGACCATGGCTGCCCTAGTGTAATCTAACTTCCGCTGCATAGTAATAGGCATAATCTTCACTGTTTGTCTTCATAACTCTCACGTTTTGAAGACTTCCATAAAAATCGCCTATTCACCCCCCCTCTAGTCGATATAACGCACTTCCAGTGATCTCTGCACATGTTTAATGTATATGCTGTTTTGCGGTTGTTATGTGTGTCTATGTCGGTGAGCTTGTGTTATGCACTTCTGCGTTTGACAAGTAATGACTTGCAAAGATGATGATCATCTTGCTAGTTTGCTGGGTGTTGTGATGAATTTGCAGGTACCCCGAGAGGCCCTTGAGTTTGCTGGAATGTCGATTAACTTCCGTTCCGGCAAATTCGGGTACTCCATATGTCCTATTTTCAACAAAGGTCATGCTGAAATTTTCCGTGAATTTTAGCATGACTTTGCTAAAAATAGGACATATGGGGTACTTGCGACTAATGCATGGGCCGTGGTATCTTAGTACTTAATTAAGTAGGATCAACTGCCCCTTTATTCTTGCTGCATTAAACCATAGGTTTTAGGGTGCCTCGGTGTCGATAAGAACCTAAATGATGAAAGCTTAGGCTTTTAGGGTGCCTTGGCATCGACAAACCCTAAATGATAAAACCTTGGCTTTTAGGGTGCCTCCGTGTCGATAAGAACCTAAATGATGAAATCTTAGGCTTTTAGGGTGCCTCGGCGTGGCCAAACCCTAAATGATAAAAGCTTAGCTTTTAGGATGCCTCGGTGTCGACAAACCCTAAATGATGTAGTTTTGAATTATGAACGTAGGATATGTCTTCATCGGACGACGAAAGTCTCCTGGGGGAGTGCGACTGGTGCCATGATGATCGAGGTCTCTGCGACATGCATCACCTGGACGATGATCGGCGCTTCAGCATTAAGCTCGAGGAGACCTTCGAAGTTGAAACGGTACACAACGACGACAAGTGTTATTTTCATAATTAAGCATGACTTCAACTATTTCAACGTGTAATTTTCATCTTTTACAATTCGAGTATAGCTTATCCCATGCCATGCAAGACGCTATGTCTTGGAGAGGACGGATTTTGAAGACCATGAAATTTCCGAAACAAAGAAAATTCACCTAAGGACTCATCACGATGTGGACTATGAAGTAAATCTATATAATTCTGAAAGCGTAACCCATTTTGGTTGCAAAAATTGGGAAGCATTTTTGCAAGATGTATGGTTTTGATGAGGGTATCCTTATCACCATGGATCTTGGTAATCCTGACATCAACCAAGACAATATGGACATTTGGGTCCTTGTTGATACGCCTCCAGTTCTACCGCTATGTGAGTTTCTCAAACATAGTTATTAGCTAATTTATATTGTTTATTTCAAAATAGTTGACAGCTTATTTCCATTGACAGCTTATTTTTATTGTTCAAAGAATGTGCGAGAGATGGTAGACAAAACCCACTACACCGATGGCTCCGAATTAACAACTTACAAGGAGAAAATCATCTGGTTGGATTTTGTACTGACATTGAGAATTACAATATCCACAATCAAACTCCTCAACATTATGGTAAATACGTGCCACCAGTGCATGTGTTCAACTACGGTAACTACCATGGAGATACCCTGGTAAGATTTTTACTATTACGACATCCGTGCATCTTTTGCATACTTCTAAAACTAGTACATCATTGCTAACTATGAAGTTATTACTATGTTTTTCAATAGATAATCCCAGAGAATTGTGTGCCTCATTTGATTTATAAGAAAGGTGGGCTTAATGTTTTGAACATACAGCCAGGTCATCCTACGAATCTCAACTGTCCATACGAGATTTCTAAAAGAAGTGGAGACATGAAAATCAAAGGATGGTAAAAATGTATGGACAATCGTAAGGAGGTTCTTGGAAGCAAAAGGAAGCGAAGCACAAGAATTGGAGACATGATGTTCTCCATTCTCCATAATGGAGAGTCAGGGTCTATATTGTTTTATGCTATTTTAGCTTAAATAGGGTATTTAGGTCCCGCCTAAGACTGATGATCATGTGCTAAGAACAATTAAGTAGGGTTGGTTCGATGACTATCAAGATGATGATCGTATGACTTGTTATTAATAACGAGTAGAAGTTGTATGATGATGATTAGTAGGACTTGTTAGTGTCAGTATTACTTCCGACAAACTCGCTACTCGCGGTCTTGAGACTTGTAATGTTCTATCTTTGTTCGGTCCTTTGAATTCGGAGACTAATATGATGAATTGTATTCGGAGACTAATCTTCTATTTTATTCGATGAAACTGCTCTTGATGTGGGGTGTTGTCTATATTCTGTCCAATAATATATTTTGTAACCTGTGCAAAATTCAGAAAAGTAAATAAAACCTAATATTCATACTAATGGCGCATCACCCAATAGTGCGCCATTAGTATGGCAGATACTAATGGCGCACCGGTGGTGCACGATTAGTAAGAAATACTAGTGGCGTGATACTAATGGCGCACCAGTAGTGCGCCATTAGTAGCCCTTTTCCTAGTAGTGTTACAAGAGTTGATCTACCATGAGATCGTATGGCTAAACCCTAGAAGTCTAGCCTATGTGGGTATGGTAATGAGTATATGTGGTGTCCTTTCCGGACTATCCCCTTCGGTTTATATAGACACCGAGGGGATCTAGGTTTTACATGGAGTCGGTTACATAAAAAGGAATCTTCGGTCGCCAAGCTTGCCTTCCACGTCAAGTAGAGTCCCATCCGGACACGGTGCAGCCTTCGATCTTCATGTCTTGATAGCCCATCAGTCCGGCCCATGGATAACAGGCCGGACGTCCGAGGACCCCTTAGTCCAGGTCTCCCTCACCGCTCAAGGGGGAATGCGTGTTGTGTTGCATTTTCACTTACAAGTGGGACCACAGTTGAGCAAACCGACTATGCAAACCCCCACCCCTCCCACCGTGCAATGGCTGAGAAAATATGAGGGAGAAGAGATGGCTATAGCACAGACTCCAAGAAAATTGGTGTCAGATGGGACTTGTGTGGGTGCGTGTGCCATACTGCTAGACGTAAATGCTAGTTATGGCCCATGCCACCCCACTATATCGAGCCTATATCGAGGTGCTGGTTATGTAGAAAAAATTTCCTGGAGTGCGTGCTCAGCCCTCCTCTATCTCTCATCTCAGCCAGCCAGCTGATGCGCGAAGCCCATCGTCTGTTTGCTCACATGCGGTCCCACATGTCAGTTAAAACACAAGAGGACCCACTAAACCTGCACATCTTTCACCTCGACGTGCTGGTGATGAAAAACAAATCCAATAAAGATCTTCGTTGACCACTTTTGGACTTACTCAAGAGTAGTAAGATTCTATTTACAATTTAACCCAAGATGCACATCGTGTGGCTTCAACTACCACTCCATGTTCTTGCATGACACGACCTGGATGCTGGATGTCCCACGTGTCGACAAAAGGAGGAAGAACTCGACCAAATCTTCTCCACATTTAGACCAGAGGAGTAGGAAACACGCCAAGCCTTGTGCCTACATCATACTACTACGTACAAGCCCACCTCACACAGTCACGCTATCACCATATTTCTCGGCCTCCGTGCGACACCTAACTCTAGTTGATCTAACTAGAACTAACTATTGGTTGGCTCTATGTGATGTGGCAACTTCATACTACGACGCAGTCACGCTATACTACTACGTCACTAACACTCCAAGAAGTGAGTCGGAAACCATTTATAAATTTGGATTATGACATGCATATGCAAATGTACCATTCATTACATACAACAAGTCATCAACACACAATGACAGCGAGGATACATGTTGGATTATATATTAGTTCCAAAAAACATTCTAGTAAAGACTAAAGTTTTCATCGCACAACAAATAACAAGCAATGAAATGAACTTCAGCTCAACCACTCCTGGGTGTTGGAAACGCTTGCTTTGAACTAGAAGAGTTTCTTAGGGAAGGGCCTGCTACTGTCAATATCGAGACCAATGCAGGACTGATCATCCAGGCTGAAGTGGCCTATTTCATGACCCATATTGTGATAGCCACTATAGGGAAGCATAGCAATGCCCGAGGTATAGATATAATTGCTTCTCATAAATGGTAGTAATGTTGTGTCAACAGCGGCTCGATCGCCTTTCACCATGATTGGATAGTTTTGTCCAAGGAAGAGCGAGTTTCCTCCAAGAGTATCAATACTAAACCAGGGAGAAGGTGTTGGCGCTAGCATAGTAGTATCCATCCCGAATACCCTGCAACGGATGTTGGAATAGGTCCGAAGAGTGCGACCATGGGATACAACACCTGCTTCTTTAGTCACATCCGTGGTGCCCTGTATACAGACAAGAGGAGATCCATCAGAATAAGTTGCCAGGCGCCACTGAGTACTCCTATATGGGTCCTCATGCTCGTGATCATCAGCGTCGTCATCTCCCCCTTAGTTATAAAAATTTTCAAGTATAGGTGGTGGAATGTTCACAGGACCTTGGAAACACAAGAGGGTTAATTAGTAAAGGGAAACTAGCTAAACCACGTGCATGTGGATGAAACAATTATAATTACGATGGAAGACAAATGTACCTAAAGCATCAGGATTCGATGCAAAAACAGTGCCACGAGTTGTGGCGGCAAACACAAGACCCTCGTATTGAATTGCATCATAGTACTCATCCTTGATGAAAACTGATTTTTGAGCAATATCCATCCAGTCAAACTATGAAGGAAGGCAACAAGCTTGTCGAAGATAGCAACAACTACATATTCCAATAAATCCCAAGAGCGGTCGGGAAGTTGACAAATTGCTATCTTCTGTAGACGACTGTCACCATGACCGTAGTTGAAAGTACGGTCATAACCGGTGTGCTCAACCTCTGGGCAGTCTGAGATTTTTGGAAGTAGAACCCGGTGACGAGTGTACACAATCACAAGTTCCCACTCGGAGGTTGACCCAATATAAACAACCCAATCTCCATTTGCGCCTGCCCAAGCCTTACCCTCAAGTGATGGCATCTTAACATAACATGTATCATTATCAAGCGGCACCACCTTGCACAAGGAGAGGCCTCCGTCATCCGTGCGACAATGAGCAGGGTCATGGTGAAGAAGATAGGGGAGATCAAACCGCTCCTGGACCCTTGGGTTCATTGTAATGATGTTAATAGTTGAGTCGAGAATGGTCTTGAACGAACCTACCATGCTAGCCTAGGTGATGACGTTGCACCGATCAATGAGTTCCTCCACCACGTCATCATTCAGATCGGGGCAAGAATAACGGGGTCATTTCCGATCTGTTCCCTCCATGGAGAAGATGATCGAACAATGGCAGAAGGAAGGATGAAGGCAAATGGAGGAGGGGGAAGAGCGTGCGGCAACAGTTCCAAATCGAGAGGGAAAGGCGAAGAGTCGGTGGATGGTTGCCATGGTACACGAAGAGGCACCCCGGCCTACATAGACGTCCGTCCGGAAATTCTACAAAAGGACTCACCATTGTCTCACTGACATGTGAGAACGGGACCACATGTCAACGAAGAGGCTAGTGGGGAGTGGACGGTTGCCACATAGGTCACACACTGGCGACAAGGCTGTCCTGTCAGACCTAGTGCTCGCACGGGATGGCTTTCGTCCCCCACATGTGCGAAGCCATTTGGCACCCCCATAGGGTTGGTTCACCATGCCGCTAGGCCAACTCCGGCGCGTGCAGCTTGGATGCGCGCTGGCTCAGCCCCCTTTCCCTCGACGCCCTAGAGCTACCCAACCATGGCTACGCGCACCTGGCGGCCGGATTTGGAGCGGATGCGATCGGGCTTGAGCTCGCCCGGTTGTGGGAGGCCACGCCGCGCCATGGAATGGTCGGGCACCAGGCTGGAAGGCCCCGGCAAGGACGCAAGGCCGCATGCAGGTACTGACTCCTCCTCTTGCACTCGGATCTACACCATCGCCGGTCCGCCGGCAGATACATGAATGGTGGTCGGCCGGGCTCGCTGCTGGCCCAAAAGCTCGTCGGCACACCGTTGCCACTCATTACGTGCGACGAGTGCCCAAAGAAGGTCCTGCGCCACGTGTCTACAATGCCGGAACATCCTGGATGGGTGTTCATCAAGTGCTCAACCGATGGGGTATGTGCTACTTTAGCTTCGGTTGTGATCTCAGATTAGACTTGTTGTGCTAACTTAAAATTTTATTGTGTAGAATGGATGCATGTTTTGGTATTGGGAAGAAGAGTACATCGATATATTGATAGAGCATAATTTAGTAGATGTTGTAGCACTTTTAGCAAGCATAGAGGCTAGACATGAGACTAGATGTGAGGAAGAAACGTCTACTTCTTTACACTCGAAGAAGAAAGAAGCACACAAGATCGAGCTTCCGCAGATCAACAATGAATGCATTGAGAAGGCACTTACAAGAGCAGTTATGGAAGTTGGATATCTTCTAAAATGTATTCTTGTGGTTCTTGTTTTCTTTGTCTTGCTTTTCTAGTCAAATTTTGGTGATGTATTTCCATGTACCAAAAATCAATGATGAAAAAAAGATATGTGTTTGCAAAAGAAATGTACGCGGTCTGGATGCGTCCGCGTGTTGGGCGCACGGCCACTGCATCCGAGAAATGGCCCAGACACGACCCCATTGCCCTACCCAAACAAACAGAATCCAGGCAAAACAGAGGTCTGTTAGGGGTCGTGCGTTGGAGTTGGCCTTACAAGTGGGACCGCAGTTGAGGAAACCGACTAGCATCGGCAAGCCTCCACCTCGCCCGCCGCGCGTTGGCTGAGTTAGAGAAACAATGAGGTTGAAAAGATAGCTGTAGCACGGACTCCAAGAAAATATGGTGTCAGATGGAAGTCGTGCTGGTGGCGTGTTCTGTACTCCTGGACGTGAATGCTTGATCTGGCCTATCCACCCTACTATATATCGAGGATTCGAGGTGCTACTATGTGCATCGAACACATTAACATATGGCCCACCTCACACTGTGGCCAAATTTCCTGGAGTCTGTGCTAGGTTAAAAAGAGTTCTTTGTGAGGGTGGGTGGCTGGTCTCAAGTTTAAAAACTTGTTGTATTATGTATACGTAGACGTAGAGATAGTGCAGCAGTTTTGAAAGTCTGAACCCAAACATCAAAATGCAATTTCTACTGGACTCATCCGAGGACCTAGGATGATGGGATTCGCTGCTACAGTAAAAACAACCGCCCGACGCGGAAGCATGTGAAGCTAATACAAATAGTAGTAGTACTATTGTTGATTGGAGTCATTCGATAACCTGTTGCAATGCACGTACAATTATGTATCCAGAATTTCTTTTTGCCTCGTCGCATCACCCACTCAGAGAAGCGACTCGAAAGCCATTCATAAATTTAGTAAGTTCATCACAGGCATATCATTTTATTACAAACAACAGGTCATGAACCCACAACGACAACGACGATACATTCTAGTAAATACTAAAGTTTTTGATCACACAACAAATAACAAGCAATGAAATGAACTTCAGCTCAACCAATCCTCGGCATTGGAAATGCTTGCTTTGAACCAGAAGTGACTCTCTGGGAAGGGGCAGCTACTGTCAATCTCGAGACCAATGCAGGACTGATCATCCAGGCTGAAGCGGCCTATGTCAGGACGCAAATTGTGATAGACACGGTAGGCAACCATAGCAATGTACAAGGTATAGATACAGTTGCTTCCCATAAATGGTAGTAACGTTCTCTCAAGAGCAGTTGGGTCGCCTTTCACCATGATTGGACAGTTTTGTCCAAGGAAGAGCGAGTTTCCTCCAAGAGTATCAATACTAAACCAGGGAGAAGGTGTTGGCGCTAGCACAGTAGTACCTATCCCGAATACCCTGCAACGGATGTTGGAATAGGTCCGGAGAGTGTGACCATGGGAGACAACACCTGCTTCCTTAGTAACATCAACAGTGCCCTATATACAGACAAGCAGAGGTGATCCATCAGAATAAGTTACCAGGCACCATTGAGTATATGGGTCCCCGTGCTCGTGACCATTATCATTGTCATCTCCCCCTTTGTTATAAATTTTTTCAAATATAGGTGATGGAATGTTCACAGGACCTTGGAAAGACAAGAAGGTTAATTAGTAAAGGGAAACTAGCTAACCCGCATGCATGTGGATGAAACAATTATAATTACGGTGGAAGACAAATGTACCAAAAGCATGATGATTCCATGCAAAAACAGTGCCACGAGTGGTGGTAGCAAACACAAGACCCTCGTATTGAATTGTATCACAGTCATCATCCGTGTATAGAAACTGATTTTTGAGCAATATCCATCGAGTCGAACCATGAAGGACGGCAACAAGCTTCTCTAAGATAGCGAAAACACAAGCATTCCTATAGCCCCAAGAGCGGTCGGGAACTCAACAAATTGCTATCTTCTGTAGACGACAGTCACCATGATCGTAGTTGAACGTATGTAGAATACCGGTGTGCTCAACCTCTGGGCAGACTGAGATTTTTGGAAGTGGAACCCGGTGACGAGTGTACACATTCACAAGTTCCTACTCGCAGTTGTACCCAATATAAACAACCTAATCTCCATTTGCGCCTGCCCAAGCCTTACCCTCAAGCGATGGCATCTTAACAACACATGTATCATTATCAAGCGGCATCAACTTGCACAAGGCGAGGCCTGCGTCGTCGTGCCCTAGTGACCAGGTTCACAGTGAATAAGATAGGGGAGATCAAACCGCTCCTGGACCCTTGGGTTCCTTGTAATGATGTTATTAGTTGAGTCGAGAATGGTCTTGAATGAACCTGCCATGCTAGTTGAGGCGATGACGTCGCACCAATCAATGAGTTCCTCCACCACGTCATCTTTTAGATTGGGGCATGAATAACGCGGTCGTTTCTGTCCTGTTCCCTCCATGGAGAAACGATCGAACAATGGCAGAAGGAAGTGTGAAGGCAAATGGACGAGGGAGGAAGAGTGTGCGACAGCAGTTCCAAATCGAGAGGGAAAGGCGAAGCGTCGGTGGACGGTTGCCACGGTACACGAAGAGGCGCCCTGGCCTACATAGACGTCCGTTCGGAAATTGCACAAAAGGATTCGACATCGTCTCACTGACATGTGGGAACGGGACCACATGTCAACGAAACATGGTGTGTAATTTCTCATTCAAAATGCGGTCTGGCCGTGTTGGCCCGAGGTGCCGCATTAGTTATCGACCTTTTATTTTTTAATGGTGTGCCATTCAGTTTTGAAGCAGAGAAAACATAAACTACTCTACCACTACTCCACCTCTAGTACAAGTAGTATAAATAAGATATATAGGTTGGAGCTTCAGCGCTTTCCTGGTAAGGGCTGCTGTCACACCCACAATACGGCTATATCTCCCACGTGTCGGGGCACGACTTAGAGGCATAGTCGCATGGTTGGCTTGTCGCAAGAGGGGTAATCTTTACACATCCCATGTACTGAATAAGAAAGGGATAAGGACTTGGCTTACAATCGCCACTTCACATAATACATAAATAATTCATACATCATCCAAGGTACAAACAAAGGTCCGACTATGGAACCAAAATAAAAGAAGACAACCCCAAATGCTAGATCCCCGATCGTCCCAGCTAGGCTCCACTACTGATCATCAGGAAAAGAAACATAGTAACGGCCCGAGTCCTCGTCGAACTCCCACTTGAGTTCGGTAGCGTCCCCTGCACTGGCATCATCGGCACCTGCAACTGTTTGGAAGTATCAGTGAGTCACGGGGACTCAGTGATAACCCACAAGTATAGGGGACCGCAACAGTTTTCGATAAGTAAGAGTGTCGAAACCAACGAGGAGCTAAAGGAAGAACAAATATTCCCTCAAGTTCTATCGACCACCGATACAACTCTACGCACGCTTGACGTTCGCTTTACCTAGAACAAGTATGAAACTAGAAGTACTTTGTAGGTGTTTTTGGATAGGTTTGCAAGATAATAAAGATTACGTAAATAAAAAGTAGGGGTTGTTTAGGTAAAGACACAACTAAGTTTTAGTAAAGAGCTTTTTGTTACGAGAAAGATATTTGTCCCTAGGCAATCGATAACTAGACCGGTAATCATTATTGCAATTTTATATAAGGGAGAGGCATAAACTAACATACTTTCTCTACTTGGACCATATGCACTTATGATTGGAACTCTAGCAAGCATCCGCAACTACTAAAGATCATTAAAGTAAAACCCAACTTTATCCCATACGCAAACAACCTACTTACTCGGGACTATGCTTCTGTCACTCACGCCACCCACCATAAGCAAATCATGAACATATTGCAAACCCTACAGCCGGAATCCCTCATGCTTGCGCGACACGGAGATCACCATAGGACATCACCAATAATAAAACATGCAACTCAAACTAATCATGATCATCAAATAACCCATAGGACAAAACGGATCTACTCAAACATCATAGGATAGCCATACATCATTGGGAAAAAATATATAGCGTTGAGCACCATGTTTAAGTAGAGATTACAGCGGGTAAGAGAGAGTTTACACCGCTGCATAGAGGGGCGAAGAATTGGTGATGATGGTGGTGAAGTTGTTGGTGAAGATTGCGGTGATGATGATAGCCCCCGGTGGCACTTCGGCGCCACCAGAAGCGAGGGGGAGAGAGCCCCCTCCTTCTTATTCTTCCTTGACCTCCTCCCTAGATGGGAGAAGGGTTAACCCTCTGGTCCTTGGTCTCCATGGCATGGGAGGGGCGAGAGCCCCTGTGAGATTGGATCTGTCTCTCTGTCTCTCTCTGTTTCTGCGTTCTTAGATTCTTCCCTTTTACCGTTTCTTATATTCCAAGAGACCCGTAAGTCCGTTTGGGCTCAAATTTTAACACAATCTCTATCAGGATATTAGCTTTCTTGCGGCCAAAGAAGGGCACCAACCGCCTTACGGGGTGTCCACGAGGGTCAGGGGCATGCCCAGGGGGGTGGGGTGCGCCCCCCTGCCTCGTGCCTCCCTCGGGCACCGTCTCGCGTGGATTTTTCTTCCCAAATATCATATATATTCCAAAAAAATCTCCGTTAGTTTTTATCCCGTTTGGACTCCGTTTGATATGGATATTCTGCAAAAAAACATGCAACAAACAGGAACTGGCACTGGGCACTGGATCAATATGTTAGTCCCAAAAATAGTATAAAAAGTTGCCAAAAGTATATGAGAGTTGTAGAATATTGGCATGGAACAATCAAAAATTATAGATATGACGGAGACGTATCAACATCCCCAAGCTTAATTCCTGCTCGTCCTCGAGTAGGTAAATGATAAAAAAGATAATTTTTGATGTGGAATGCTACCTAGCATAATCTTGATCACATATCTAATCATGGCATGAATATTAAGACACAAGTGATTCAAATCAATAGTCTATCATTTGACATAAAAACAGTAATACTTCAAGCCCTCTAATAAAGCAATAATGTCTTTTCAAAATAACAAGGCCAAAGAAAGTTATCCCTACAAAATCATATAGTCTGGCTATGCTCCATCTTCACCACACAAAATATTCACATCATGCAGAACCCCGATGACAAGCCGAGAAATTGGTTCATACTTTTTAACGCGCTTCAGCATTTTCAACCCTCACGCAATACATGAGCGTGAGCCATGGACATAGCACTATATGTGGAATAGAATGGTGGTCGTGGAGAAGCCAAAAAGGAGAATATAGTCTCACATCAACTAGGCATATCAACGGGCTATGTAGATGCCCATCAATAGATATCAATGTGAGTGAGTAGGGATTTCCATGCAATAGATGCACTAAGAGCTATAAGTGTATGAAAGCTCAGACTGAAAACTAAGTGGGTGTGCATCCAACTTGCTTGCTCATGAAGACCTTGGGCATTTGAGGAAGCCCATCATCGGAATATACAAGCCAAGTTCTATAATGAAAATTCCCACTAGTATATGAAAGTGATAGCTCAAGAGACTCTCTATATGAAGAACATGGTGCTACTTTGAAACACAGGTGTGGTAAAAGGATAGTAACATTGCCCCCTTTTTCTCTTTTTTTGGCGGGCTTCTTTGGCCCCTTTTTTATTTAGGCTTCTTTGGCCTCTCTTTTTTTTGCGGGCAATGCTCTAATAATGATGATCATCACACTTTTATTTACTTACAACTCAATATTACAACTCGATACTAGAACAAAGATATGAATCTATATGAATGCCTCCGGCGGTGTACCGGGATGTACAATGATCTAGCATAGCAATGACATCAAAAACTGGACAAGCCATGAAAACATCATGCTAGATATCTTACGATCATGCAAAGCAATATGACAATGAATTCTCAAGTCATGTATATGATGATGATGGAAGTTGCATGGCAATATATCTTGGAATGGCTATGGAAATGCCATAATAGGTAGGTATGGTGGCTGTTTTGTGGAAGATATAAGGAGGCTTATGTGTGACAGAGCGTATCATATCACGGGGTTTGGATGCACCGGCGAAGTTTGCACCAACTCTCGAGGTGAGAAAGGGCAATGCACGGTACCGAAGTGGCTAGCAATGATGGAAGGGTGAGAGTGCGTATAATCCATGGACTCAACATTAGTCATAAAGAACTCACATACTTATTGCAAAAGTTTATTAGCCCTCGAAGCAAAGTACTACTACGCATGCCCCTAGGGGGATAGATTGGTAGGAAAAGACCATCGCTCGTCCCCGACCACCACTCATAAGGAAGACAATCAATAAATACCTCATGCTCCGACTTCGTTACATAATGGTTCACCATACGTGCATGCTACGGGAATCACAAACCTCAACACAAGTATTTCTACTAATCCACAACTACCCACTAGCATGACTCTAATATCACCATCTTTATATCGCAAAACTATTGCAAGGAATCAAACATATCGTATTCAGTTATCTACAAGTTTTATGTAGGATTTTATGACTAACCATGTGAATGACTAGTTCCTGTCATCTCTCTAAATAGATATAAGTGAAGCAAGAGAGTTTAATTATTTATACAAAAGATATGCCCACTCTCTAACAAATATAAGTGAAGCAAAAGAGCATTCTACAAATGGCGGTTTTCTATGTAAAGAGAAACAAGCAATCCAAACTTCAAATGATATAAGCGAAGCACATGAAGCATTCTATAAAGCCATACTCAAAAGATATATGTGATGTCCAATGAGCATTCTATAAATCAACCAAGGACTATCTCATACCAGTATGGTGCATAAAATAAAAATGAAAACTAAATGCAAAAGATGCTCCAAGATTTGCACATATCACGTGAACGAAACGAATCTGAAAACATACCGATACTTGTTGAAGAAAGAGGGGATCCCTTCCGGGGCATCCCCAAGCTTAGACCCTTGAGTCTCCTTGAGTATTTACTTGGGGTGCCTCGGGCATCCCCAAGCTTGAGCTCTTGCCTCTCTTCCTTCTTCTCGCATCGAGACCTTCTCGATCATCGAACACTTCATCAACAAAAAACTTCAACAGAAAACTTGGTAAGATCCGTTAGTATAATAAAGCAAATCACTACTCTAAGCACTATAGCAAACCAATTCATATTTTGTTTTTGCATTGTTTCTACTGTAATATAGATTTTTCATGGCTTAATCCACTGATAGGAATTGATAGTTTCATCAAAATAAGCAAACTATGCATCAAAAACAGAATCTGTCTAAAACAGAACCGTCTGTAATAATCAGAACATTCACCATACTGTTGGTACTTGAAAAATTCTGCAAAAATTAGGAACAATAGAAAGAATTTATAGAAAGACAGTGCAAGAAGAATCAGAACCATTTGACGTTCGAGCAAAAAATGTAAAATGACGCACTAAAGCCAAAGTTTTGTCCTGCACCGTACAAACCAACAAGCAAAGTAAACATCCTAAAGGAAAATCTTGGCACATTATTTTTATTTTTAAACCTGATAAAGGAACACAACAGAAATAAATGACTCTCTAAAACTTTCGGGTTGTCTCCCTGGCAGCGCTTTCTTTAAAGCCATTAAGCTAGGCATATAGTGCTCAAGTAATGGATCCACCCGGATCCCAAGGTATATCAAAGCCAATTTTAGTTAACAATGATTTGTAATTTAGTAGTGAGCACAAGGTAACATATATCATGCAACAACGAAGTCTAACTCTCTTCCTATGCATCGGCATGTCATAAAAGAACAATTCATGCACACATAGTAAAGGCTAATGCATAGTATACAGTTTCTTGGAATTTTATCGTGTTGGAAACATAGAGAGGTGGAGATATAGTTCCACTCTCATAATAATTGCAAGTAGGAGCAACAAGCACATGCATATTATATTCATCAAAATCATCAGGTGTAATAGTAAAACGCAACCCATCAATATACTCCTTAAGAAGTGCAAACTTCTCCGATATAGTGTAGTCGGGAGAATTCAAAAAGATAATAGGACTATCATGCTTGGGTGCAATAGTAACAATTTCATGTTTAACATAAGGAACTATAGCAAGTTCATCTCCATGAGAATAATTTATATTGGCATCTTGGCCACAAGCATAGCAAGCATAATCAAAAAGGGATAATTCAAGAGAATCAACGGGTTCATAACAATCATCATAGCAATCATCCTTCGGTAAGCACGAAGGGAAGTTAAACAATGTATGAGTTGAAGAGTTACTATCATTAGAAGGTGGGCACGGGTAGCTAATCCGCTCTTCCTCCTCTTGTTCTTCGCTCTCCTCATCATCTTTTTCATCCAATGAGCTCACAGTTTCATCAATTTCTTCTTTGATAGACTCCTGCAAAATATTAGTCTCTTGTTGGACAGCGGAGTAGTCCTCAATATATGGTTCAACATAGGCATTAGAAGCATAATTATCATAGGAATATTTAAGAAGGTGTTTGTAAAGAGTTGCATCATACTTTTCAATCAAAGAAGCAATTTCATAAGCACCCTTAAAAGCAACAAATTCTTTAATTTGTTGAACATCATAGTAATTATAAACACCCTTAGCATACGAAGATACGATACCATTATCAATAAACTCTCATTGGTAGGGAAGGTGTTTCTTAGGGTTTCAGAATAACAAGTAACACCATATATTTCACATAAATTCCAAGCATAGCATTGCAAACGATGAATTTGATCTAGTAAACGTTTCCCTTTTTCAGATGTACGGTGTCGCACATAACAAGCATGATCATCTAAGGATTTTCCCTCAACTAAGCTAATTGGGGTTTCAGCACGAGCACATACGGATCGAAGATGATCCAAGTAATAAGCTTCAAGAGTGTGATAGATTTTGAGTGGTTCTTCAACCATTGGTTCAGTAGGTACAACTAATTTTTTTGGTATTTTGCGTTTCCTACCCATAACTAAAGATAGAAAACAACTAAGAACGGCAAACAAAAATTACTTAGTGATAAAGCAAACATGCACACACAAGAATATTCTGTTGGAAATATGCCCTAGAGGCAATAATAAAAGCATTATTATTATATTTCCTTATTCATGATAATTGTCTTTATTCATGCTATAATTGTGTTATCCGGAAATCGTAATACATGTGTGAATAACAGACACCCACCAACATGTCCCTAGTAAGCCTCTAGTTGACTAGCTCGTTGATCAACAGATAGTCATGGTTTCCTGACTATGGACATTGGATGTCATTGACAACGAGATCACATCATTAGGAGAATGATGTGATGGACAAGACCCAATCCTAAACATAGCAAAAGATCGTATAGTTCGTTTGCTAGAGTTTTTCCAATGTCAAGTATCTTTTCCTTAGACCATGAGATCGTGTAACTCCCGGATACCGTAGAGTGCTTTGGGTACCAAACGTCACAACGTAACTGGGTGACTATAAAGGTAGACTACGGGTATCTCCGAAAGTGTCTGTTGGGTTGACATGGATCAAGACTGGGATTTGTCACTCCGTATGACGGAGAGGTATCACTGGGCCCACTCGGTAATGCATCATCATAATGAGCTCAAAGTGACCAAGTGTCTGGTCACGGGATCATGCATTACGGTACGAGTAAAGTGACTTGCCGGTAACGAGATTGAACGAGGTATGGGATACCGACGATCGAATCTCGGGCAAGTAACATATCATCGATTGACAAAGGGAATTGCATACGGGGTTGATTGAATCCTCGACATCGTGGTTCATCCGATGAGATCATCATGGAGCATGTGGGAGCCAACATGGGTATCCAGATCCCGCTGTTGGTTATTGACCGGAGAGTCATCTCGGTCATGTCTGCCTGTCTCCCGAACCCGTAGGGTCTACACACTTAAGGTTCGGTGATGCTAGGGTTGTGAAGATATGTATATGCAGTAACCAGAATGTTGTTCGGAGTCCCGGATGAGATCCCGGACGTCACGAGGAGTTCCGGAATGGTCCGGAGGTAAAGAATTATATATAGGAAGTGCTATTTCGGCCATCGGGGCAAGTTTCGGGGTCACCGGTATTGTACCGGGACCACCGGAAGGGTCCCGGGGGTCCACCGGGTGGGGCTACCTGCCCCGGGGGCCACATGGGCTGTAGGGGGTGCGCCTTGGCCTATATGGGCCAAGGGCACCAGCCCCAAAAGGGCCCATGCGCCTAGGGTTTTGGGGAAACCCTAAAGGGGGGCGCCCCCTTGCTTGGGGGGCAAGCCCCCCACCCCTTGGCCGCCGCCCCCCTAGGAGATTGGATCTCCTAGGGCCGGCTCCCCCCCCTAGACACCCCTATATATAGTGGGGGAGATGGAGGACATCATACCTCAGCCTTTGGCGCCTCCCTCTCCCCTGTTACATCTCTCTCTCGTAGTATAGGCGAAGCCCTGCTACTGTGACGCCCTGCATCCACCACCACGCCGTCGTGCTGCTGGGTCTTCATCAACTTCTCCTCTCCCCTTGCTGGATCAAGAAGGAGGAGACATCACGCTGACTGTACGTGTGTTGAAAGCGGAGGTGCCGTCCGTTCGGTGCTAGGATCTCCGGTGATTTGGATCACGTCGTGTACGACTACTTCATCCCCGTTCTTTGAACGCTTCCGCTCGCGATCTACAAAGGTATGTAGATGCATCCCATTACTCATTGCTAGATGAACTCATAGATGGATCTTGGTGAAGCCGTAGGAAAATTTTTGTTTTCTGCAACATTCCCCAACAGTGGCATCATGAGCTAGGTCTATGAGTGGTTCTTCTTGCGCGAGTAGAACACAATTTGTTGTGGGCGTAGATTTGTCAACTTTCTTGCCGCTACTAGTCTTATCTTGCTTCAGCGGTATTGTGGGATGAAGCGGCCCGGGCCAACCTTACACGTACGCTTACGTGAGACCAGTTCCACCGACTAACATGCACTAGTTGCATAAGGTGGCTGGCGGGTGTCTGTCTCTCCCACTTTAGTTGGAGCGGATTCGATGAACAGGGTCCTTATGAAGGGTAAATAGAAGTTGACAAATCACGTTGTGGCTTTAACGTAGGTAAGAAGACGTTCTTGCTAGAACCCTAATTCAGCCACGTAAAACTTGCAACAACAATTAGAGGACGTCTAACTTGTTTTTGCAGCAAGTGGTTTGTGATATGATATGGCCAAAGTTGTGATGAATGATGAATGATCTATATGTGATGTATGAGATGTTCATGCTATTGTAATAGAAATCACGACTTGCATGTCGATGAGTATGACAACCGGCAGGAGCCATAGGAGTTGTCTTTATTCTTTTATATGACCTGCGTGTCATTAAGAAACGCCATGTAAATTACTTTACTTTATTGCTAAACGCGTTAGCCATAGTAGTAGAAGTAATAGTTGGCGAGCAACTTCATGGAGACACGATGATGGAGATCATGGTGTCAAGCCGGTGACAAGATGATCATGGAGCCCCAAGATGGAGATCAAAGGAGCTATGTGATATTGGCCATATCATGTCACGTTTATTATTTGATTGCATGTGATGTTTATCATGTTTTGCATCTTGTTTACTTAGAACGACGGTAGTAAATAAGATGATCCCTCATACTAATTTCAAGAAGTGTTCCCCCTAACTGTGCACCGTTGCGACAGTTCGCTGTTTCAAAACACCACGTGATGATCGGGTGTTTTATTCAGACGTTCACATACAACGGGTGTAAGATAGATTTACACATGCAAACACTTAGGTTGACTTGACGAGCCTAGCATGTACAGACATGGCCTCGGAACATAGAAGACCGAAAGGTCGAGCATGAGTCGTATAGAAGATACGATCAACATGAAGATGTTCACCGATGTTGACTAGTCCGTCTCACGTGATGATCGGACACGGCCTAGTTAACTCGGATCATGTAATACTTAGATGACTAGAGGGATGTCTAATCTAAGTGGGAGTTCATTAATAATTTGATTAGATGAACTTAATTATCATGAACTTAGTCTAAAATATTTACAATATGTCTTGTAGATCAAATGGTCAACGTAGTCCTCAACTTCAACGCGTTCCTAGAGAAAACCAAGATGAAAGACGATGGCAGCAACTATACGGACTGGGTCCGGAACCTGAGGATCATCCTCATAGCTACCAAGAAAGATTATGTCCTACAAGCACCGCTAGGTGAAGCTCCTGTCCCATAGAACCAAGACGTTATGAACGCTTGGCAGACACGTGTTGACGACTACTCCCTCGTTCAGTGCGGCATGCTTTACAGCTTAGAGCCGGGGCTCCAAAAGCGTTTTGAGAGACATGGAGCATATGAGATGTTCGAAGAGCTGAAAATGGTTTTTCAAGCTCATGCCCGGATCGAGAGATATGAAGTCTCCGATAAGTTCTTCAGCTGTAAGATGGAGGAAAATAGTTCTGTCAGTGAGCATATACTCACTATGTCTGGGTTACATAACCGCTTGTCTCAGCTGGGAGTTAATCTCCCGGATGATGCGGTCATTGACAGAATCCTCCAGTTGCTTCCACCAAGCTACAAGAGCTTTGTGATGAACTTCAACATGCAGGGGATGCAAAAGACCATTCCTGAGTTGTTCTCAATGCTGAAATCAGCGAAGGTAGAAGTCAAGAAGGAACATCAAGTGTTGATGGTCAATAAAACCACTAAGTTCAAGAAAGGCAAGGGTAAAAAGAACTTCAAGAAGGACGGCAAGGAGGTTGCCGCGCCCGGCAAGCAAGCTGCCGGGAAGAAGCCAAAGAATGGACCCAAGCCCGAGACTGAGTGCTTTTATTGCAAGGGAAGCGGTCACTGGAAGCGGAACTGCCCTAAATACATAGCAGACAAGAAGGCCGGCAAAACAAAAGGTATATGTGATATACATGTAATTGATGTGTACCTTACTAGTGTCCGTAGTAGCTCCTGGGTATTTGATACCGGTGCAGTTGCTCACATTTGTAACTCAAAGCAGGGGCTGCGGAATAAGCGGAAACTGGCAAAGGACGAGGTGACGATGCGCGTCGGGAATGGTTCCAAGGTCAATGTGATCGCCGTCGGCATGCTACCTCTATATCTACCTTCGGGATTAGTTTTAAACCTTAATAATTGTTATTTAGTGCCAGCTTTGAGCATGAACATTGTATCGGGATCTCGTTTAATTCGAGATGGCTACTCATTTAAATCCGAGAATAATGGTTGTTCTATTTATATGAGAGATATGTTTTATGGTCATGCTCCTATGGTGAATGGTTTATTCTTTATGAATCTCGAATGTAATACTACACATGTTCATAATGTGAGTACCAAAAGATGTAAGGTTGATAATGATAGTCCCACATACTTGTGGCACTGCCGCCTTGGTCACATAGGTGTCAAACGCATGAAGAAGCTCCATGCAGATGGACTTTTAGAGTCTCTTGATTATGAATCATTTGACACGTGCGAACCATGCATCATGGGTAAGATGACCAAGACTCCGTTCTCAGGGACAATGGAGCGAGCAACCAACTTATTGGAAATCATACATACTGATGTGTGCGGTCCAATGAGTGTTGAGGCTCGCGGTGGCTATCATTATGTTCTCACGCTCACTGATGATTTAAGTAGATATGGGTATATCTACTTAATGAAACACAAGTCCGAAACCTTTGAAAAGTTCAAGGAATTTCAGAGTGAGGTTGAAAATCAACGTGACAGGAAAATCAAGTTTCTACGATCAGATCGTGGAGGAGAATACTTGAGTCACGAGTTTGGCACACACTTAAAAAAATGTGGAATAGTTTCACAACTCACGCCACCTGGAACACCTCAGCGTAACGGTGTGTCCGAACGTCGTAATCGCACTCTATTAGATATGGTGCGATCTATGATGTCTCTTACCGATTTACCGCTATCTTTTTGGGGCTATGCTTTAGAGACTGCCGCATTCACTTTAAATAGGGCTCCGTCGAAATCCGTTGAGACGACACCGTATGAATTATGGTTTGGGAAGAAACCTAAGCTGTCGTTTCTAAAAGTTTGGGGATGCGATGCTTATGTCAAGAAACTTCAACCTGAAAAGCTCGAACCCAAGTCGGAAAAATGCGTCTTCGTAGGATAACCAAAAGAAACTATTGGGTACACCTTCTACCTCAGAGCCGAAGGCAAGATCTTTGTTGCCAAGAATGGGTCCTTTCTAGAGAAAGAGTTTCTCTCGAAAGAAGTAAGTGGGAGGAAAGTAGAGCTTGATGAAGTATTACCTCTTGAACTGGAAAATGGCGCAACTCAAGAAAATGTTCCTGAGGTGCCTGCACCGACTAGAGAGAAAGTTAATGATAATGATCAAGATACTTCTGATCAAGCTCCTACTGAAATTCGAAGGTCCACAAGGACACGTTCCGCACCAGAGTGGTACGGCAACCCTGTCTTGGAAATCATGTTGTTAGACAACGGTGAACCTTCAAACTATGAAGAAGCGGTGGCGGACCCGGATTCCGACAAATGGCTAGAAGCCATGAAATCCGAGATAGGATCCATGTATGAAAATGAAGTATGGACTTTGACTGACTTGCCCGTTGAACGGCAAGCCATAGAAGATAAATGGATCTTTAAGAAGAAGACAGACGCGGATGGTAATGTGACCATCTACAAAGCTCGACTTGTCGCTAAGGGTTATCGACAAGTTCAAGGGGTTCACTATGATGAGACTTTCTCACCGGTAGCGAAGCTAAAGTCCGTCCGAATCATGTTAGCAATTACCGCATTCTACGATTATGAGATATGGCAAATGGACGTCAAAACGGCATTCCTTAATGGTTTCCTTAAGGAAGAATTGTATATGATGTAGCCGGAAGGTTTTGTCGATCCTAAGAATGCTGACAAGGTGTGCAAGCTCCAACGCTCGATTTATGGGCTGGTGCAAGCATCTCGGAGTTGGAACATTCGCTTTGATGAGATGATCAAAGCGTTTAGGTTTACGCAGACTTATGGAGAAGCCTGCGTTTACAAGAAAGTGAGTGGGAGCTCTGTAGCATTTCTCATATTATATGTAGATGACATACTTTTGATGGGAAATGATATAGAACTCTTGGACAGCATCAAGGCCTACTTGAATAAGAGTTTTTCAATGAAGGACCTTGGAGAAGCTGCTTATATATTAGGCATCAAAATCTATAGAGATAGATCGAGACGCCTCATAGGTCTTTCACAAAGCACATACCTTGATAAGATATTGAAGAAGTTCAATATGGATCAATCTAAGAAGGGGTTCTTGCCTGTGTTACAAGGTATGAAATTGAGCTCAGCTCAATGTCCGACCACGGCAGAAGATATAGAAGAGATGAGCGTCATCCCCTATGCATCAGCCATAGGTTCTATTATGTATGCCATGCTGTGTACCAGACCTGATGTAAACCTTGTCGTAAGTTTGGTAGGAAGGTACCAAAGTAATCCCGGCAAGGAACACTGGACAGCGGTCAAGAATATCCTGAAGTACCTGAAAAGGACTAAGGAAATGTTTCTCGTATATGGAGGTGACGAAGAGCTCGTCGTAAAGGGTTACGTCGACGCTAGCTTCGACACAGATCTGGATGACTCTAAGTCACAAACCGAATATGTGTATATTTTGAATGGTGGGGCAGTAAGCTGGTGCAGTTGCAAGCAAAGCCTCGTGGCGGGATCTACATGTGAAGCGGAGTACATGGCAGCCTCGGAGGCGGCACATGAAGCAATATGGGTGAAGGAGTTCATCACCGACCTAGGAGTCATACCCAATGCGTCGGGGCCAATCAAACTTTTCTGTGACAACACTGGAGCTATTGCACTTGCCAAGGAGCCCAGGTTTCACAAGAAGACAAGGCACATCAAGCGTCGCTTCAACTCCATTCGTGAAAATGTTCAAGATGGAGACATAGATATTTGTAAAGTACATACGGACCTGAATGTGGCAGATCCGTTGACTAAACCTCTCCCTAGAGCAAAACATGATCAACAACAGAATTCCATGGGTGTTCGATTCATCACAATGTAACTAGATTATTGACTCTAGTGCAAGTGGGAGACTGTTGGAAATATGCCCTAGAGGCAATAATAAAAGCATTATTATAATATTTCCTTATTCATGATAATTGTCTTTATTCATGCTATAATTGTGTTATCCGGAAATCGTAATACATGTGTGAATAACAGATACCAACATGTCCCTAGTAAGCCTCTAGTTGACTAGCTCGTTGATCAACAGATAGTCATGGTTTCCTGACTATGGACATTGGATGTCATTGACAACGAGATCACATCATTAGGAGAATGATGTGATGGACAAAGACCCAATCCTAAACATAGCACAAGATCGTATAGTTCGTTTGCTAGAGTTTTCCAATGTCAAGTATCTTTTCCTTAGACCATGAGATCGTGTAACTCCCGGATACCGTAGGAGTGCTTTGGGTGTACCAAACGTCACAACGTAACTGGGTGACTATAAAGGTATACTACGGGTATCTCCGAAAGTGTCTATTGGGTTGACACGGATCAAGACTGGGATTTGTCACTCCGTATGACGGAGAGGTATCACTGGGCCCACTCGGTAATGCATCATCATAATGAGCTCAAAGTGACCAAGTGTCTGGTCACGGGATCATGCATTACGGTACGAGTAAAGTGACTTGCCGGTAACGAGATTGAACGAGGTATTGGGATACCGACGATCGAATCTCGGGGGTAAGTAACATATCGATTGACAAAGGGAATTGCATACGGGGTTGATTGAATCCTCGACATCGTGGTTCATCCGATGAGATCATCGTGGAGCATGTGGGAGCCAACATGGGTATCCAGATCCCGCTGTTGGTTATTGACCGGAGAGTCGTCTCGGTCATGTCTGCCTGTCTCCCGAACCCGTAGGGTCTACACACTTAAGGTTCGGTGACGCTAGGGTTGTGACGATATGTATATGCAGTAACCCGAATGTTGTTCGGAGTCCCGGATGAGATCCCGGACGTCACGAGGAGTTCCGCGGAGGTAAAGAATTATATATAGGAAGTGCTATTTCGGCCATCGGGGCAAGTTTCGGGGTCACCGGTATTGTACCGGGACCACCGGAAGGGTCCCGGGGGTCCACCGGGTGGGGCCACCTGCCCCGGGGGCCACATGGGCTGTAGGGGGTGCGCCTTGGCCTATATGGGCCAAGGGCACCAGCCCCAAAAGGGCCCATGCGCCTAGGGTTTTGGGGAAACCCTAAAGGGGGCGCCCCCTTGCTTGGGGGGCAAGCCCCCCACCCCTTGGCCGCCGCCCCCCTAGGAGATTGGATCTCCTAGGGCCGCCTCCCCCGCCTAGACACCCCTATATATAGTGGGGGAGAAGGAGGACATCATACCTCAGCCTTTGGCACCTCCCTCTCCCCTGTTACATCTCTCTCTCGTAGTATAGGCGAAGCCCTGCTACTGTGACGCCCTGCATCCACCACCACGCCGTCGTGCTGCTGGGTCTTCATCAACTTCTCCTCTCCCCTTGCTGGATCAAGAAGGAGGAGACGTCACGCTGACCGTACGTGTGTTGAACACGGAGGTGCCGTCCGTTCGGTGCTAGGATCTCCGGTGATTTGGATCACGTCGTGTACGACTACTTCATCCCCGTTCTTTGAACGCTTCCGCTCGCGATCTACAAAGGTATGTAGATGCATCCCATTACTCGTTGCTAGATGAACTCGTAGATGGATCTTGGTGAAGCCGTAGGAAAAATTTTGTTTTCTGCAACGTTCCCCAACATATTCACCCCACACCATTGCTCCCCAGCAACGGCGCCAGAAAAAGGTCTTGATAACCCACAAGTGTAAGGGGTCGCAACAATTTTTGATAAGCAAGAGTGTCGAACCCAATGAGGAGCTAAAGGAAGAACAAATATTCCCTCAAGTTCTATCGACCACCGATACAACTCTACGCACGCTTGACGTTCGCTTTACCTAGAACAATTATGAAACTAGAAGTACTTTATAGGTGTTTTTGCATAGGTTTGCAAGATAATAAATATTACGTAAATAAAAAGCAGGGGCTGTTTAGGTAAAGACACAACTAAGTTAATTTTAGTAAAGAGTTTTTTGCTACGAGAAAGTTATTTGTCCCTAGGCAATCGATAACTAGACCGGTAATCATTATTGCAATTTTATATGAGGGAGAGGCATAAGCTAACATACTTTCTCTACTTGGATCATATGAACTTATGATTGGAACTCTAGCAAGGATCCGCACCTACTAAAGATCATTAAGGTAAAACCCAACCATAGCATTAAAGTATCAAGTCCTCTTTATCCCATATGCAAACAACCTACTTACTCGGGTCTGTGATTCTGTCACTCACGCCACCCACCATAAGCAAATCATGAAAATATTGCAAACCCTATGGTGGGAATCCCTCACGCTTGCGCCACACGGAGAGCACCATAGGACATCACCAATAATAAAACATGCAAGTCAAACCAATCACGATCATCAAATAACCCATAGGACAAAACAGATCTACTCGAACATCATAGGATAGCCATACATCACTGGGAAATAATATATAGCGTTGAGCACCATGTTTAATTAGAGATTACAGTGGGTAAGAGAGAGGTTACACTTCTGCATAGAAGGGGGAAGAGTTGGTGATGATGGTGGTGAAGATTGCGGTGATGATGATGGCCCCCGGTGGCACTCCGGGGCCACTGGAAGCGAGGGGGAGAGAGCCCCCCCTCCTTCTTCTTCTTCCTTGACCTCCTCCCGAGATGGGAGAAGGGTTTCCCCTCTAGTCCTTGGTCTCCATGGCGTGGGAGGGACAAGAGCCCCTCCGAGATTGGATCTATCTCTCTGTCTCTCTCTGTTTCTGCGTTCTCAGATTCTTCCCTTTCACCGTTTCTTATATTACCAGAGATCCGTAACTCTGATTGGGCTGAAATTTTAACACGATCTCTATCCGGATATTAGCTTTCTTGCGGCGAAATAAGGGAACCAACCGCCTTATGGGGTGGCCACGAGGGTCAAGGGCGCGTCCCCCTGCCTCGTGCCTCCCTCGGGCACCGTCTCGCGTCGATTTTTCTGCCCAAAAATCATATGTATTCCCAAAAAATCTCCGTAAGTTTTTATCCCGTTTGGACTCCGTTTGATATGGATATTCTGCGAAACAAAAAACATGCAACAAACAGGAACTGGCACTGGGCACTGGATCAATATGTTAGTCCCAAAATAGTATAAAAAGTTGCCAAAAGTATATGAAAGTTGTAGAATATTGGCATGGAACATTCAAAAATTATAGATACGACAGAGACGTATCACTCAGCAATCTCACACCCGCAGGATCAAGACTATTTAAGCTTAAGGGTAGGAAAGGGTAGTGAGGTGGAGCTGCAGCAAGCACTAAGCATATATGGTGGCTAACATACGCAAATGAGAGCGAGAAGAGAAGCAACGCAATGGTCGAGAAACTATAAGTGATTAAGAAGAGATCCTGAAGCTACTTACGATCAAGCATAACACGAGACCGTGTTCTCTTCCCGGACTCCGCCGAAAAGAGACCATGACGGCTACACACGCGGTTGGTTCATTTTAATTAAGTTAAGTGTCAATTTTCTACAATCGGATATTAACAAATTCCCATCTGCCACATAACCGCGGGCACGGCTCTCGAAAGTTTATACCCCGCAGGGGTGTCCCAACTTAGCCCATCACAAGATCTCACGGTCAACGAAGGATATTCCTTCTCCCGGGAAGACCCGATCAGTATCGGAATCCCTGTTACAAGACTTTTTGACAATGGTAAAACAAGACCAGCAAAGCCGCCCGATGTGCGGACAAATCCTGATAGGGGTCGCACGTATCTCGTTCTTAGGGAACATTGGATGAGACAAGCTACGAGTAAAACCAACCCTCAAGTTTCCCCGAGGTGGCCCCACAGGCAGCTCGGTTCGGACCAACACTCAGAGGAGCACTGGTCGGGGGGGGGGGGTTAAAATAAAGATGACCCTTGAGTCTGCAGAACCCAAGGGAAAGGTATATGGTTGTAGGTAGGCAAATGGTAAAACCAAGGTTGGGCCTTGCTGGAGGAGTTTTATTCAAAGCGAACTGGCAAGGGGTTCCCATAACACCCAACCGCGTAAGGAGCGCAAAATCAAGGAACATAACACCGGTATGATGGAAACTAGGGCAGAAAGAGTGGAACAAAACACCAGGCATAAGGCCGAGCCTTCCACCCTTTACCAAGTATATAGATGCATTAAAGTAAATAAGATATAGTAATGATATCCCAACAATATCCATGTTCCAACATGGAACAAACTTCATCTTCACCTGCAACTAGCAACACTATAAGAGGGGCCGAGCAAAAGCGGTAATATAGCCAAACAACGGTTTGCTAGGAAAGGTGGCTTAGAGGCTTGACATGGCAATATGGGAGGCATGATATAGCAAGTGGTAGGTAGCGTTACATGGAAATAGAGCAAACACTAGCAAGCAAAGATAGAAGTGATTTCGAGGGTATGGTCATCTTGCCTGCAAAGTTCTCAGAGTTGTCAAAAGCTTGATCCTCGATAGCGTACTCAACAGGTTCCTCGGTCACGTACTCGTCTCCCGGCTCTACCCAAATCAATAACACAAGCAAAGGACCAACAATCAATCACGGTGCAATGCACAAGCAACATGATGCAATACAAGGCATGATATGCAACACATGATATGCAATGCATATGCGTGCTCCCGAAGGGAAATAATAATCAAGGCATCAACTCGGCAAACCAAGTGTGCCGCTGGAAAGATGAGATGATTTCGGTTGAAATCGATATAAAGATCATCGAAAACGGAGGCACGGTTTGCAAATGGCAAGCAAAACAAGAATGGTGCTATTCTGCGATTAATAGCACGATGCCATATAGAATGCAACAAGAAACTAAGCTAGTGCACTCCAACATAGCAACAAAGCATATGGAAGTTATATACAAGAGTTTATTTACAAAACATGAACATTGAGCTACGGCTAAATCACACTAGAAAAATTTCAAACAAGCATGGCAAAAGTGCAAAAGATATTAGCTTCACAGACTTAGAGAAATTACTAACATGTCAAAAACAACATCAGGAAGCAACGTTTAGAGCAAGCAAACAACATGCTACAAGAACATATCACAAAAAACAAAGGCATGTCATGATTCTACTAAAAGCATAGATCAAAAGCCCCTTACTGATTATGAGCCAAAAAGGCACAGAAGATATGATGGCACCCATGTAAACATAGCAAGTTTTATTAATAGTTTCAGACTTAGCAGAAAAACAGAGCATGGAATAAACAGAATTATGATAGAAACTTTGCGAGCTCAAATCACTCACCACAAAGAATTGCATGACAAACCAATCATAGCAACAGGAATATGACATGTTCATAAAGCTAACCATGGCAAGAGCAAGTTCATAGGATGCATGGATCACTAGCAACAACCATGGCAATATTGATTAACACGTTAAGATTCTGCCAGGAACATTTTAGAGCAAAAGTAGAGCAAGAACAAGACATGCTAGAGCACTCCATAATTGCAAACAGGGGAATGTATGTATAGAGAATAACCACATGTTCAAACCATGCTTACTTAAGTATCCCAAAATAAGCATGGATCACTATGTAGCATCAAGTTTACATGGCATCAAAATAACAGCAGGCAAAGACTTAGCAAAATCCTAAGTCCCTGAAAACAGCAATATTGCGGAGGATACTTTGCATGCTTATGCTAGTCACCACATAGATAAAAAAATACAAGACAAGCACCCCTGTAAAGATGGCATGGTGTAGTTCAAAACACATGTAGACCTCAAGCTCGTATGATGCACACATCAAATGCAACAAAAATGACAAAACCTCATGATCTGATAAGTAACAGCAGTTAACATTTTATAGCACTCTTGCATCAATGAAAATGGCACCATCATGAAAATGAACATGCATGGAAATGCTACTGGCATGAAGATCTCAATGAGATGAACAATTGGATATATAATATGCATGATTCCGAGCAACGAGCGCGGAGATACGACATGTGGAACAGGGCATAAAAATTACACGGGGGTTCGGGACTTAGTGAAAATTACCCTCCGAAATCCCAGATCTAGGGTTCGGCACGAAACCGAGGTTGATCGGGGAGCTCGCCGGAGTGGAGAGGGTAATCGTTGGAGTGGAGGAAGATGGTCGGATCCGCGCGGCGGTGGTCGGGGACACTAGGCGTCGAGGATGGCGCGGAAGCCGAGGGCAGCGCGAGGTCGCGGGGAAGGGCGGTGGGTGATACGTCTCCGTCGTATCTATAATTTTTGATTGTTCCATGCCAATAATCTACAACTTCCATATACTTTTGGCAAATTTTTATACTATTTTTGGGACTAACATATTGATCCAGTGCCCAGTGCCAGTTCCTGTTTGTTGCATGTTTTTTGTTTCGCAGAATATCCATATCAAACGGAGTCCAAATGGGATAAAAACTTACAGAGATTTTTTTGGAATATATATGATTTTTGGGAAGAAAAATCCACGTGAGACGATGCCCGAGGGGGCCACGAGGCAGGGGGCGCGCCCCTAACCCTCGTGGCCACCCCGTAAGGCGGTTGATGCCATTCTTTCGCCGCAAGAAAGCTAATATCCGGATAGAGATCGTGTTAAAATTTCAGCCCAACCGGAGTTACGGATCTCAAGGAATATAAGAAACGGTGAAAGGGTAGAATCAGAAGACGCAGAAATAGAGAGACAGAGAGACAAATCCAATCTCGGAGGGGCTCTCGCCCCTCCCACGCCATTGAGGCCGAGGACCGGAGGGGAAACCCTTCTCCCATCTAGGGAGGAGGTCAACGAAGAAGAAGACGAAGGGGCCCCCTCTCCCCTTCTCTTCCGGTGGCGCCGGAATGCTGCAGTGGACATCATCATCACCGCAATCTTCACCAACAACTTCACCGCCATCATCACCAACTCTTCCCCCCTCTATGCAGCGGTGTAACCTCTGTCTTACCCGCTGTAATCTCTACTTAAACATGGTGCTCAACGTTATATATTATTTCCCAATGATGTATGGCTATCCTATGATGTTTGAGTAGATCTGTTTTGTCCTATGGTCTATTTGATGATCAAGATTGGTTTGAGTTGCATGTTTTATTAGTGGTGCTGTCCTATGGTGCTCTCCGTGTCGCGCAAGCATGAGGGATCCCTGCTGTAGGGTGTTGCAATATGTTCATGATTCTCTTATAGTGGGTTGCGTAAGTGACTGAAACACAAACCCGAGTAAGGGGGTTGTTGCGTATGGGATAAAGAGGACTTGATGCTTTAATGCTATGGTTCGGTTTCACCTTAATGATCTTTAGTATTTGCGGATGCTTGCTAGAGTTCCAATCATAAGTGCATATGGTCCAAGTAGAGAAAGTATGTTAGCTTATGCCTCTCCCTCATATAAAATTGCAATAATGATTGGTGGTCTAGTTATCGATTGCCTAGGGACAAATAACTTTCTCGTAACAAAAAGCTCTTTACTAAAACTAACTTAGTTGTGTCTTTACCTAAACAGCCCCTACTTTTTATTTACGTAATCTTTATTATCTTGCAAACCTATCCAACAACACCTACATAGTACTGCTAGTTTCATACTTGTTCTAGGTAAAGCGAACGTCAAGCGTGCGTAGACTTGTATTGGTGGTCCATAGAACTTGAGGGAATATTTGTTCTACCTTTAGCTCCTCGTTGGGTTTGACGCTCTTACTTATCGAAAGAGGCTACAATTGATCCCCTATACTTGTGGGTTATCAAGACCTTTTTCTGGCGCCGTTGCCGGGGAGCAATTGCGTGGGGTGAATATTCTCGTGTGTGCTTGTTTTCTTTATCACTAAGTAATTTTTATTTGCAGTTCTTAGTTGTCCTCTATCCTTACTTATGGATATGGAACACGAAATACCAAAAAAATTAGGTGTACTTGCTACTCATGGAGATGAGGAATCTCCTGAAACCCTCGATGCTCGTTATGTGACAGAAATTATGTACTACTTTGATAATCCTGAGAAAACCCCATTCAATCTGGTAACGGGAGTAACGTTGGATCAACGTGAATACTTTAGGGATTATCGCTTGACACAAAAAGGGAAACTATTATGCAATCAAATTTATATAATGAAGTGGTATGCTCGGCAAGTATGCTTGAGTTATGATTATACTTGTTGCTCTAGGATGAAGGCTCCACACCTTCCCTTTTCATGCAAATTTAATGATAATTAAACCTTAGCTTCTTATGCTAATGGTATATATGATTACTATGATGTGGAACAAATAGAAGAATTTGTTGCTTTTAAGGGTGCTTATGAAATTGAATCTTTTTTTGAAAAGTATGAAGCTTTTGATGATGATGTTTATAGTCCTGAAAATTTAGCTATCCTAAAATATTGCTATGATAATTATGAGTATAATTCCTATATTAATGCGCTTATTGAGAAAGTCTCCGCTGTCCAAGAAGAGGCAAATATTTTGCAGGAATCTATGGAAGAAGAAGTTTATGAAACTGTGAGCTCATTGGATGAAAAAGATGAGGAGGTGAGTGAAGAACAAAAGGAGGAAGACCGGATTGATCACCCGTTCCCACCTTCTAATGAGAGTAACTCTTCAACTCATACATTGTTTAATTTCCGTTCATGCTTACCGAAGGATGAATGCTATGATAATTGCTATGATCCCGTTGATTCTTTTGAAATATCCCTTTTTGATGATGCTTGCTATGCTTGTGGCCAAGATGCCAATATGAATTATGCTTATGGAGATGAACTTGCTATAGTTCCTTATGTTAAACATGAAATTGCTACTATTGCATCCATGCATGATAGTCCTATTATCTTTTTGAAATCTCCCGACTACACTATATCGGAGAAATTTGCACTTATTAAGGATTATATTGATGGGTTGCGTCTTACTATTACACATGATGATTTTTATGAATATAATATGCATGTGCTTGCTGCTCCTACTTGCAATTATTATGAGATAGGAACTATATCCCCACCTCTCTATGTTTTCAATACGATAAAATTGCAAGAAACTGTTTATACTATGCATTGGCCTTTACTATGTGTGCATGAATTATTCTTTTATGACATGCCGATGCATAGGAAGAGAGTTAGACTTCGTTGTTGCATGATATATGTTACTTTGTGCTCACTACTAAATTACAAATCATTGTTAATTAAAATTGGCTTTGATATACCTTGGGATCCGGGTGGATTCATTACTTGAGCACTATATGCCTAGCTTAATGGCTTTAAAGAAAGCGCTGCCAGGGAGACAACCCGGAAGTTTTAGAGAGTCATTTATTTCTGTTGAGTGCGTTTATATAGTTTAAAAACAAAAAAAATAAATAGGGGAACCCAAAACCTTTTCAAAAAGAAAGTGAAAGTGAGATAGACAAGCATTGTTTAAGTGGGAGCTAGCCATGAACTTTGTTCATGCTCACGGAAACTTTGTGAATCTTGATTACAGAAACTTTTCAATAAAAATAATTATCTCCTTTTACAATTCCATTGTATTATAAAAATAATGTGCCAAGGTTTTCCTTTAGGATGTTTACAAAGCTTGTTGGTTTGCGCGGTGCAGGACAGAAACTTTGGCTGTAGTGCATGACTTTACATTTTTTACTGGAACATCAAATGGTTCTAATTCTTTTTGCACTGTCTTTCTATACAAATGTTTTATTTTACTAATTGTGGCAGTGTAGCGACCTGACCCGAATGGATCACGTCTACTGTGCTACGGTGTCATCCCTGGATCAGTAATGCTGACACCACACAGTACATCGAGGTTTTATAGCAGAGTTGCAATCACACACTTATTACATCGATGGCTGAAAAAGAACTTATTACAATAAATATGGCTGAAGGCCATATTTTAAAGATAACAGCGGAAGACTTGGAAGATAAATGGGTCCATCAACTCCAGCAGCATCACTGAGTATAGAACCACGACCTAAACACCTCAATCGTCGTCTGAAAAGTCTGCAACATTAACGTTGCAGCCCGAAAACGGGTCAGCACATGGAATATGCTGGCAAAGTAACACATAGAGAGTAATGGAATGAAACAGCTATACTATATGCATATATGGCTGGTGGAAAGCTCTATGGTTACAGTTTTGCGTAAAGCCAGTTTTTCCCTACTGCAAAGGAATAAATTTTATTTACTATCATGGTGGTTGTGAAACATTGAGAATGGTTGACAGCATTCTCAATCCCAATTAAAAGTAATTAAAACCCAATAACATTAATTAGAAGTAACATGTTGAGATTCACAATGATATTCAAGTACTAGATACTCAAGTTGTCCATAACCGGGGACACGGCTAATCATGATTAGTTTGTTAACTCTGCAGAGGTTGCGCACTTTTCCCCACATGACTCGATCGCCTCCGTTTGTTTTCTCGCACTACATGGTGTTTGAGAAACGGATGACCGAGACATAGTCTTTCAGAAGCACTAGCACCTTACATGTGGGGTAGACCGGTACACCTACATCCCCTACATCTGCTAGTCCACCCCGTAAGAGTTCGCACAACTTAGTCAACTATGCTAGAGCCCATAGTAGCATGTGGCTGCACACGGAAGTTTCTAGCATGAATTATCTTATGATCCCTTTGAGCCTGGGTGGCGGTCCAAAAAAAACATGCAAGTCCTGATAGACATCAGGTGCCTCAATCCACCCAGATGTGTGTTTAAGTTGCCACCTTAGATAAACCATTAAAATTATCAATCTCACATCTGTCATGGATATCACTCACCCAATCCACGTCTACTAGCAAAGCATGGCACAATAAGAAAACGTAGAAGTAACTCCCAAAGGTTTGATAATAATATAGGTAATAGGTACTACCTCATCTACTTCCCATCCCACAATTTAATTAGATCCTAATCATGCAATGTGTGAGGATTGATCTAATGCAGTAAAACATGGGTTGTAGAAAAGGTATGATCAAAGTGTTAGTTGCCTTGCTGATGATCCGCGAGTCCTAGGGTTTCGAAGTAACAAGCGGCACAATCCGGGTAATCAATCGCAGACAAACAACAAGCATACAATAAGTACTCATCTAATGCACAGGTAAAACTCGGACAAGAGATCGAACCAGGTAGTTCAACTTAAGAACTCCGGTTGCAAAGAAAGAACGAAAAACAAACGGCGGAAGAAAACAACTCGGTTCTAGCAAGTTGAAACTAGGTCAAAATTTTACTGTAGCAAAAGCTTGTTCAAGTTGATTAGACGGAACGGCGGTTTCGAGACGAAACTCCAGGCGCTTGAATCACCTGATTCCGATAAACGAGCGAAAAGAAAGACTAGAGAGAAGATCGGATCTGAGATCGCGATCGCGGAATAAATCCGACGAAAAGAAAAGAAGAACGGTTAAACGAACGGACGTCGTTAACCTAGAAGAATCCGGTGATCACGTTCGTTAGGACGAACGGTCCGGCGAACGGTCCAAAGCAACTAAATCGGAGAAGAAAACGAATCCGATCTAGGGTTTTGCAGAAGAAAACCGATCGAAAAACTGATCTAGAAAACCGAAACGGTTTAGAGAAGAAAAGAATCGGAACGATTAGAAGAAAACGATCCGAGGAAAAGAATAGATGTAGCGCGGGGCAACCTTGGCGAGGTCTCCGGTGAGGGCTCCGGCGGCATCGGCGTAGGGCGGCGGCGTGGGCAAGGTGCGGCGGCGGCGCGGGGTGTGGGGCGGCGGCGGTAAGGTGCGGCGGCGGCGCGGGGTGTGGGGCGCCGGCGCGGGTGAGGCGGCGCGGTGGCGGTGACGCAGGGCGCGGTGTGATGCGGCGCGGCGGCGGTGACGCAGGGCGCGGTGTGATGCGGCGCGGCGGCGGTGCAAGGCGCGGTGTGGAGCAGAGCTTTGATTTGATATGTTTAGAGGGGGGGGTGCTTGGGTATTTATATTGGGGAGGGGAGGGGTTTACTTGGGGTAGAGGACAAGGAATTAGAATAGGAGTAGGAAAGATCTAGAAAATAAACGGAATAAGGAAAGAGGACAAGGGGGCGCCCTAGAATCCTAAAAGGATTCGGTCCTAGCAAGAGGCGGCGGCGGCCGACCGGCTCCTGGCTCGGCGCCTGGTGCCTGGGAGCGCGGCGGTAGGTGGCTTGGCTTGGGCCTTTGGCCCAAGGCGGTGCTCAAAATTTTTTTTAAATAGTTTCCTCGCGCAGAAAAAAAACAAAAAGGGATCTAAACGAACTCCGAAAAATCTAAAGTAAATTTTCCCCGACTCCTAAATATGAGCCGAACAAAATGAACTTTTCTCCGGACCTAAAATGCAATTTTTGAAAACGCGCATTTTTCCCTATCCAAAAAAATGCAAATAAACACCGGAAAGCAAAATTGATCTATTTATTATATCTTCATTTTTCCTAAATTTGGGAAAGTCATATTATTCCCTCTCTCATATATTTTGACATCGGAAAAATTATTGAAGATAAAATAAATAAATCAAATGATCCTATTTTCAAAATTCGAGAGAACTCTCAAATATGAAAATAACGAAATCTCCAACTCTCTCCGAGGGTCCTTGAGTTGCGTGAAATTTCTAGGATCAACCAAAATGCAAGAAAATATGATATGAATATGATCTAGTGTATAACATTCCAAATTGAAAATTTGGGATGTTACAGGCAGAATTTTTCAAGTATCATAAGTATGGTGAATGTTCAGATTATTACAGACTGTTCTGTTTTAGACAGATTCTGTTTCTGATGCATAGTTTGCTTGTTTTGATGAAACTATCAATTTATATCAGTGGATTAAGCCATGGAAAAGTTATATTAAAGTAGACACAATGCCAAAACAAAATATGAATTGGTTTGCAACAGTACTGAGAGTAGTGATTTGCTTTATTATACTAACGGATCTTACCGAGGTTTCTGTTGAAGTTTTGTGTGGATGAAGTGTTCGATGATCGAGAAGGTCTCGATGTGAGAAGAAGGAAGAGAGGCAAGAGCTCAAGCTTGGGGATGCCCGAGGCACCCCAAGTAAATATTCAAGGAGACTCAAACTTCTAAGCTTGGGGATGCCCCGGAAGGCATCCCCTCTTTCTTCAACAAGTATCGGTATGTTTTCGGATTCGTTTCGTTCATGCGATATGTGCAATCTTGGAGCGTCTTTTGCATTTAGTTTTCATTATTTTATGCACAATGCTGGTATGAGATATTACTTGGTTGATTTATAGAATGCTCTATGCACTTCACTTATATCTTTTGAGTATGGCTTTATAGAATGCTTCATGTGCTTCGCTTATATCATTTGAAGTTTGGATTGCCTGTTTCTCTTTACATAGAAAACCGCCATTTGTAGAATGATCTTTTTCTTCACTTATATTTGTCAGAGCATGGGCATATATTTTGTAGAAAGAATTAAACTCTCTTGCTTCACTTATATCTATTTAGAGAGATGACAGGATTTGGTCATTCGCATGGTTAGTCATAAAATCCTACATAAAACTTGTACATCACTGAATATGATATGTTTGATTCCTTGCAATAATTTTGCGATATAAAGATGGTGATATTAGAGTCATGCTAGTGGGTAGTTGTGGATTACTAGAAATACTTTTGTTGAGGTTTGTGATTCCCGTAGCATGCACGTATGGTGAACCGTTAGGTAACAAAATCGGAGCATGAGGTATTTATTGATTGTCTTCCTTATGAGTGGCGGTCGGGGACGAGCGATGGTCTTTTCCTACCAATCTATCCCCCTAGGGGCATGCATAGTAGTACTTCGCTTTGAGTGCTAATAAAACTTTTGCAATTAGCATGTGAGTTCTTTATGACTAATGTTGAGTCCATGGATTATACGCACTCTCACCCTTCCATCATTGCTAGCCTCTCTAGTATCGCGCAACTTTCGCCGGTACCATAAACCCACCATATACCTTCCTCAAAACAGCCACCATACCTACCTATCATGGCATTTCCATAGCCATTCCAAGATATATTGCCATGCAACTTCCATCAGCATCATATACATGACTTGAGCATTCATTTTCATATTGCTTTACATGATCGTAAGATAGCTAGCATGATGTTTTCATGGCTTGTCCCTTTTTTATGTTATTGCTACGCTAGATCATTGCACATCCCGGTACACCGCTGGAGGCATTCATATAGAGTCATATATTCGTTCTAGTATCGAGTTGTAATATCCAGTTGTAAGTAAATAAAATTGTGATGATCATCATTATTAGAGCATTGCCCAAGTGAGGAAAGGATGATGGAGACTATGATTCCTCCACAAGTCGGGATGAGTCTCCAGACGGAAAAAAGAGAAAGGCCAAAAAAAGAGAAGGCCCAAAAAAATAAAAAATAAAGAGAAAAAGAGAGAAGGGGCAATGTTACTATCCTTTTACCACACTTGTGCTTCAAAGTAGCACCATGTTCTTCATATAGAGAGTCTCTTGAGTTATCACTTTCATGTACTAGTGGAAATTTTCATTATAGAACTTGTCTTGTATATTCTGATGATGGGCTTCCTCAAACGCCCGAGGTCTTCATGAGCAAGCAAGTTGGATGCACACCCACTTAGTTTCAGTTTGATCTTTCATACACTCATAGCTCTAGTGCATCTGTTGCATGGAAATCCCTACTCACTCACATTGATATCTATTGATGGGCATCTCCATAGCCCGTTGATACGCCTAGTTGATGTGAGACTATCTTCTCCTTTTTGTCTTCTCCACAACCACCATTCTATTCCACATATAGTGCTATATCCATGGCTCACGCTCATGTATTGCGTGAGTGCTAAAAATGCTGAAGCGCGTTAAAAAGTATGAACCAATTGATCGGCTTGTCATCGGGGTTGTGCATGATGTGAATATTTTGTGTGGTGAAGATGGAGCATAGCCATATTATAGGATTTTGTAGGGATAACTTTCTTTGGCCTTGTTATTTTGAAAACACATGATTGCTTTATTAGTGGGCTTGAAGTATTATTGTTTTTATGTCAAATGATAGACTATTGGTTTGAATCACTCGTGTCTTAATATTCATGCCATGATTAGATATGTGATCAAGATTATGCTAGGTAGCATTCCACATCAAAAATTATCTTTTTTATCATTTACCTACTAGAGGACAAGCAGGAATTAAGCTTGGGGATGCTGATACATCTCCGTCGTATCTATAATTTTTTATTGTTCCATGCCAATATTCTACAACTTTCATATACTTTTGACAACTTTTTATACTATTTTTGGGACTAACATATTGATTCAGTGCCCAGTGCCAGTTCTTGTTTGTTGCATGTTTTTTTGTTTCACAGAATATCCATATCAAACGGAGTCCAAACGGGATAAAAACTGACGGAGATGACCGAGGGGGCCACGAGGTAGGGGGCGCGCCCTGGGGGGGCATGCGCGCCCCTGATCCTCGTGGCCACCCCGTAAGGCGGTTGATGCCCTTCTTTCGCTGCAGGAAAGCTAATATCCGGGTCGAGATTGTGTTAAAATTTCAGCCCAATCGGAGTCACGGATCTCCGGGAATATAAGAAACGGTGAAAGGGTAGAATCAGAAGACGCAGAAACAGAGAGAGACAGAGAGACAGATCCAATCTCGGAGGGGCTCTCGCCCCTCCCATGCCATGGAGGCCAAGGGCCAAAGGGGAAACCCTTGTCCCATCTAGGGAGGATGTCAAGGAAGAAGAAAACGAAGGGCCCCCTCTCCCCTTCTCTTCCGATGGCGCCGGAACGCTACCATGGCCATCATCATCACCACAATCTTCACCAACAACTTCACCGCCATCATCACCAACTCTTCCCCCCTCTATGCAGTGGTGTAACCTATCTCTTACCCGTTGTAATCTCTACTTAAACATGGTGCTCAACGCTATATATTATTTCCCAATGATGTATGGCTATCCTATGATGTTTGAGTAGATCCGTTTTGTCCTATGGCCTATTTGATGATTAAGATTGGTTTGAGTTGCATGTTTTATTATTGTTGCTGTCCTATGGTGCTCTCCGTGTCGTGCAAGAGTGAGGGATCCCCACTGTAGGGTGTTGCAATACGTTCATGATTCTCTTATAGTGGGTTGCGTGAGTGACTGAAACACAAACCCGAGTAAGGGGGTTGTTGCGTATGGGATAAAGAGGACTTGATGCTTTAATGCTATGGTTGGGTTTTACGTTAATGATCTTTAGTAGTTGCGGATGCTTCCTAGAGTTCCAATCATAACTGCATATGATCCAAGTAGAGAAAGTATGTTAGCTTATGCCTGTCCCTCATATAAAATTGCAATAATGATTGGTGGTCTAGTTAACGATTGCCTAGGGACAAATAACTTTCTCGTAACAAAAAGCTCTTTACTAAAACTAAATTAGTTGTGTCTTTACCTAAACAGCCCCTACTTTTTATTTACGTAATATTTATTATCATGCAAACCTATCCAACAACACCAACATAGTACTTCTAGTTTCATAATTGTTCTAGGTAAAGTGAACGTCAAGCGTGCGTAGAGTTGTATCGGTGGTCGATCGAACTTGAGGGAATATTTGTTCTACCTTTAGCTCCTCGTTGGGTTCGACACTCTTACTTATCGAAAGAGGCTACAATTGATCCCCTATACTTGTGGGTTATCAGCGGAGTCCCGGGCGGCGGGCGCGCAAGCGCGGGGCGGCGGCGACCGGGCCGTGGGGGCCGGATAGGCCCGGCGGTGGCGCGCGGTGGGAGTCGGCGGCGGCGACACATGGCAGCTCCTGGTTGGTGCTGGCGCGGCGGCGGACGCGTCCGGCGCCGTCCAGACGTGTCCGGCGTGGAGGGAGCCGGTGGATCTAGGGTTCGCCCGAATTTTGGAGGAGGCCTTTTTATAGGTAGAGGGAGTTTCGAGTGTCCAAATGAGGTGTAGTTTTCGCCCACACGATCGTGATCCGACGACGGAGGACATGGAGATGGTTTAGATGGGTTATTGGGCCGTTTTGGAGGGGTGTTGGGCTGCAACACACAAGAGTCCTTTGCGGTTACCCGATTAACCGTTGGGGCATCAAACGGCCTCCAAATGGAACGAAATTTGACAGGCGGTCTACCAGTAGTGTACCAAGGCCACTTGACAAATCTCGGTCCATTCCGAGTACGTTTAACACCCTCTCATGAAAAGAGATAAGAGGGGTGCGCCGGTGCATGTGGGAGTGTCGGATTGCAAAACGGACAACGGGGAAAATGCTTGGATGCATGAGACGAACGCGAATGCAAATGCGATGCACCTGATGACATTATATGAAATGCATGACATGAACAAAATGAAAAATGAAGACAAAACCCAACCACGAAGGGAAATCTCATAACTTAAAGCCGAAAATGGCAAGAGTCGGAGTTACAAATGTGGCAAGTTACGTCCGGGGTGTTACAGCTGACCACTTGCTTCTCACACTATCACCCTCTCTCTAGATCTAAAAAAGACGGCCTCTCTCTCCCTCCTCACCGGTGGTCATAGATTCGCCGGGGAAGAAAAGGACGTGCAGCGTTGACGCACTTGTCATCGGCGAGCGAGGTCACGCACTGACAACAAGGCCGTCCTCTCAGACCTAGCGCCCACGCGGGATGGCCTCCTTCCCCAAGCACGCTGTCGTAGTGTGTGCGAAGGACGACGACCACAAGCGAAGCCACTTCCTGTCGACCCTCTGGTATGCTACCTCTTTTCGGACCATACCCTTGTTCTATTCCGCCATTTGCCACGTCGCTGCATGTGGATCTTCCACTCCACCATCTTGCCAATTTGCTATCCTCTTCTCTGTTGGTCACGCAGACGAAAACCTTAACTACACTGTTAAAGGAAACCCTACTTCATGGAGACTAATCCATGTCCGGGTTGAATAAGGAAAGGAAGGGAGACTATATTGTCCAAGAGACTAGGCATCGAACCCGCACCTAGGTTGAAAAGGGGAAAATCAGTAGCTAAAGAGAACAAAAATGGGACGTAATCCACATATGCTTCCGGGATATTTGTTGCTCTGGGCAACCATACCTCCCTCACCACTCTATGCGTCCGTGGAGGTACATCGTACTGGTGCGCCCACTATCTGAATGGGCCTCCCATGCTATTATTCCCACTTTTTTGCTATTAGTATAACAGCAGCGGTCAAGTAAAGCAATGCTACTACTAAAGTGATGCCACATTTAACTAATGCCGCACTCAGTCTAATGCCACCGATAAATTTAAGCAGTGTCATTTAATGTCAGTGGATTATTTCAGGGTTAGCTGTTGATTGTGGATGTATTAAAGAGTTTTTAGCTAAGGCATTCTAATGTTGTTGCACAGCCAGTATACCAATGATGAATCTTGTTACTACCTTCTGATTTTTGCACTTTTAATGCTTATAGATTACATACCTCGAGGTAGTTAATAATATTTACCTTGAAGGTACATGGTTTGCACTTTTTTTATACGGTCATTAGTTAATAATGCTAGTTACCTTCAGACTTTAGTATTTGGTTTAATGCTCTTGCACAGTTACTATACCAATGCTAAAACTTGTTACCTTTACATTTTGTATTGTTAATTCTTATAGAAATCTACCAGTGCTAGAGGTTATGGAAATCTGTTCGGTAAAACCATTGTACTGTACCCTATAATAAAATAACTACTCTACTGTTGCACTAGCCACTGGATTAGTCTATATTTGTACTATTCGAATAGTGTTGCATTAGTGTATGGACATATATAAAGTTTGGCAAGCTTTCCCAAATATGTGCTCAAGAAAACTACTTCCTATTTTTCTAAATACTAGACGTTTAGGTACTTTAAATTAAATTGCGAAAACGTCTTATATTAAGGAACAGAGGGTGTAGAGTTCACGCAAATTATCTCAGTAAAGCTAGTCACACCTTTGTTAAAATTAATGTTCACTATGTTATCGGAGGAGGTCTGTATGTTTGTCTCTAATGCCTGTCGACTATATACCTACATCATGATGTAATGTTAAGTCATTTCCATTTGTATAGTGTCAGCAAATTGTTAATGCGATGATGGCATTTTATTTTAGTTGAACTGCAAAAAATATGCTTAAAAGAAGATGAAAGATCAGGAATGGCTCAATTTTTCAGAAAAAACTATGTATGCCTTCCTGACATCAGCCGTTGTTGCCTTATTTATTCCTTCAAACAGGTGGTTAGAAATAGTCTTGCTACATTTTCCTTTTAAGAAATTGGAATGCTTATATTGGTGAGTCTATGCTTCAACTAGTGTCACCTTTATAATAATCACACTTTCAATATCTATGCAAATAGGGATGGTCGATTTTAGTGGAACTGCACAAAATGCCCAAATGGTTCAACATTAGGAGCATGTTTTCTTCCAAACCTTTATATCCAATTGGTGGCACTATGAGCTATTCATTATGAAGGAACATGGTTTGCTACTATCTTCACTATTAGGAAAAGGGCTATAGTTAATATGGACATTTATGGTGCACCACGTATCTGGTGCGCCACTGCTACAGGTACGCCATTATTGACATATTACTAATGGCGCACCCGGTGTGTGGTGCGTCATTACTAGTTTCGAAAACAAAATTAAAAAAATTGTTAGCAGTGGCGCACGAGGGGACAGTGCGCCATTACTAGTTGACATACTAATGGCGCACCTGTACAAAGTGTGCCATTACTATGTGTATGACTGGGTCAAACCTTGGTCAAACTTAGTAATGGTGCACTTTGCATAGGTGTGCCATTACTATGTCAAACTTAGTAATGGCGCACCTGTACAAAGTGCGCCATTACTAACTTTGACCTAGGTTTGACCAAGTCATACACATAGTAATGCGCACTTTGTGAAGGTGCGCCATTACTAACTTTCTTTGCAGCCCCCCAATGGACCGCCTTTTCAGTTTAAAAAAATAAAAGAAAATGACGGAAATGTCAAAAAAATAAAAGAAAATAAGTTTCCCATGTGATATGTGGTCTAGTTGTTGGGAAATTTTACAAATATGAATTTCGACTTTATTTGCAAAATCTCTCTGGAATTTAGTAAAATGGGCATAAGTTTTGCATACGAACTCGGATTAAAAAGTTTTTTATATGAAAAATCATCTACTCGAAAAGTTACATCTGAATTCAACTAGGGGGCACCCCATTGAAGATTTTCAGAATACCCAAAAACCTAACAAAACGAAAGATATGGGGCTTTTAAGATCTAGAGGGGGGAAATAGAAAAGGTTTCAAACTTAGTAATGGCGCACCTTTTGCTAGGTGCGCCACTAGTAACAGGAAAAAATTGGAATTTTGTTTAAAAATATGATACGTAATATGACCGGGAAGTTTGAAATATTTTTTCAAAATTTCATCATACTCATGAACATGAACAAAGTCCTAGACATCAACAAGGTTTAATAGGATTGATATAATAGATATATCAACAAGTGCCTGTTAGGTGAGGTGGTGTTCGGGTTCGATAGAACTGCGAAGTTAAGCGTGCTGGGGCTGGAGTGTGAGGATGGGTGACCTTTCGGGATGTTTGACCACGAAGTGCGATTCGACTTGAGATTAAGCATATTGACCCGAGATTAAGCCATAGTGACTCGAGATTAAGAAAAACACAAAAAAATTCTGAAAAAAATAAAAAAATTTGTTAGTAATGGCGCACTTTTATGTGGTGCGCACTTCTATGTGGTGCGCCATTACTAAGTCAGATATTAATGGCGCACTTCTAGGTATAGTAATGGCGCATGTTACTAGTGGCGTGGTAATAGTGGCGCACATATAGTGCGCCATTAATGGCAAAAATAGGTGCGCCACTAACAGGCCTTTTTCTAGTAGTGCTTGCTACTATTTTTGTACTGTCATTAGATAGTAATACTAGTGGTTTGCATGTGAATTTATTGACAGGGTGGACCAATATTGTAGGTGCAGGACATGAATCAGTGGTTGGATGCTCAATTCCGGTTGTATCGATTTCACCTCTTCCATCACTGCGAACATGGATATCCTTGGTCTGATGAAGAATAGGCGGTATATTTCTGCTCTGAGTGAGAAAATCAATTTAGTATGAAATTGTCCAGGGCAAAACATGACTGTAACAAATTGTCCAGTGCAAAACATGACAGATGCTAAGTGGAAGAGACGTGTTTGAACCGAAAATACAAGGTGGGGTGTGTGTTTACTAGCTGATTGATATTTGTGCAGACAGAGATGTCTGCCCTTTGCTATTTGGCAAACAAACAAAGTGACCGCAATTTTTGTTGAACTGCACAAGATAATAGTATAGTCACTGTATGCAGTGCCATTTGAAAATAGACACAAAAAGATTGGATAGTCACTTCATGAACTGTAGAAAAGTAGTACTGTACTATTTATTTGCCAACACTAGGTGTTTCATTGCTTTGGTCTGATTATACAATGGGCATCATTCTGCCTAAGTTAAAGTTTGTATTCTGAAAATAGTCTCGTCGTGTGATCGAGAGAAGACCAAATCATACTGCAGTGGATGTTCCTTCATCATGTGTGGTTCATTCTCATGGTTCCAGCTGTTGGTGAAATCACTTACGTTTGCAAGAGGAATTGTAGACTTCATAAAAAAAATTGTCTTTCACTCTATATTGAATGTTGGCCAAGAGAAGCATCCATGTTAGTAGGAAGAACATATGTTTTTTCTAGATCTTTGCTTTTGGAGCGACATGTTTGTATATGATCTGTGAATCATTGAGATGCATTCACATGTTGATCTTATCTATGGAAATCGTACTAGTTGGTTTTGAATTTGGGCTACTAACATGAACATGTTACAATGCCAGGCCTGTGAGTCTCGTGTGAACATTTCAAATGGATCGGCTCTCCTTACTGCTGTGCACAGCATGATCCTTATTTCTATGTTCTCAGTGTTTACAAGTTACTAACAGTTCCTTATTTCTGTTCACTCAGTGTTCACAAGTTACTGATCGATCACTAGCTAGCCTACTAATGCGCTCCTGGCAGTTTTAGTTGTGACGCAAGATCCGAAGTGGCAGTTTTTTGAACAAAAATGCCTACCTCTGAAGAAACTGACAAGCTGCTCTGAAGAAAATGCCATGCGAATCTGAAGAAACTGCCAGCAAAAACGTTCGCAAATGCCTTATCTCCCAGCAAACGTTCATCAGCTAATGTGATCCTACACGTACACCATCCGACCTACTCGATCCTACACGTACACTATCCGACCTACTCGATCCTACATGGATAAATAGCGGATCACGCACATACTACCTCCTTTCTGTTTGCAGGGCTCAATTCAAAAAACGACCTACTCGATCCTATATGAATAAATAGCAGATCACGCACGTACTACCTCCTTTCCGGTTTGCAGGGCTTAATTCAAAAATCTCACCAACCAAGGTAGATGATGAGTGGTGGAATCATTTTTGATAAGGAGAGAGTACCTCATCTAGATGATTCGAGTGCACTCGTTTGACCGTCATGCCGGCGTGTGACACTGCACGGACGGGACGCACTACTGACGGGACGGGATGGCACAGTCATAATTTCAGTTTTTCTAGTTTCCACGGCAAGCTGACGCGCTAAGCCATGCCTGCTTATGCATTAAATTCTGATGACCGCGATGACCGTTGTGTTTCCCGCGACACGCTGGTTCGCCTACCTTCCGCCTATAATTACTGTTTCCCGGGCTTCTCCGATGGCACCATCACCCAACTCGCCCTATCCTCATAAGCCCCCACTGGCCCGATGTCGCTTGCCACTTATCCTCGCTCTCGCCACGTCCGCCATGCCCCCGCCTATCCACGAGAGGCAACGGCAGAGTGGGTCACTGACGGAACTAGTGTTCGGTTTTCACCGGGAGGCAGATGGAGGGAGGAGGCATTCTATCGGTCTTTAGATGGCAATGCAGAGTATGAGGAGTTGTTGGAGTGCGACCGCCTTGCGTAGGAGCAGCGTATCGCCGATTTGCGCCACTAGCGGGACATGGAGCAGCAACGCATTGATGCTCTGAGTCGCGAGCAGAGCGCCCGCAACTGGACCGACTACGTGAAGGCCGGCGCCCGGAAAATAGCCCTGGAGGCTGTCGGGCATGCACGTGTTCGCGACGCCGAATTTTACTACCAGCTCGTCAAGTGGGTTTCCCGCTTAGAAGTCGAAGCTTCGGTGGACCATGCCGGCATGGAAAGGGCCAACGCGCACGAGCAACGCGCCCTATCGCACCTGTGGCAAGTCCGAGGCGAGGTGGAGGATGCCGGTGCCAGCGTTTTGCGTGTACTGCAGATGGCGGCCGACATCGTCTAGTTAGCTAATTGTAAGTTAGTACTTGTACACTACTAGAGTATTAGTGGCAGTAGATAGTTAACTTGGCTATGATGGTTGTCGACGTGGAAGTTCAGTACTCTATATCTGGATCAGACCGGTTACTTTGCTCTGAATGTTGAACTTTCCGTTTGAACATATGGAATGGGCTGTTCTTTTTAGAAATGGGTAGTATTTGTCCGCCACGGGTTTAGAGGCTGACTTGTGGGCCTACCAGGTTGACGCGTACACAATCACGAGATGATTGTATGTGGAGAGGATGACAGCAGGGACCCACCAAGGTCATGGCAGTATGCAAGCAAGTGCCTCCTTATTTCAAGCCAATAAAAAATGGCTCCTCCTAATGGATTTCTGACATCTGGGTCCCATGCCATTGTCAACGTAGTCAATAAACGAGAGAATTGCACAACGAGCGGCTGACACCAGGTACCCATCAGTTCGCCAGTTATTTTTGTTTTGGGTTAATTTGATTAATGCCACTCGAAAGCTGGTGATTCCGAGAAATGCCACTGCAATTTCCAAACTTTGAAAAATGCCATTTCATGCCATTTCCAATGGCATTTTTCCAAGCCTGGAGTGGCGTTTTTCAAAGTTTGCAAAAATTGCAAGGGCGTTTTTCAATGTTTGCAAAAATTGCAGTGGCATTTTTCAAAGTTTGGAAATTGCAGTGGCATTTTTATGAATCGCCATAATTGGAGTGGCATTTATCTGATTTGTTTTTGAGACGGAAGCAGGGTGTCAACTGGGCTGTGCGGGGCACTCTAGCCTGTCTTCACAGCCTTTTCTTTTATGTTTACCACAGACCAGTAGTTCTTTTTCTGATAATGGCTAGCCCACTTTTTTGTGATTTTTCAAGTAAGTCGCTTTGTCAGGCGTGTTGGGCTGCAAATCTTGCAAGATGAGGAGAGCTTCATTCGGTTGGGCGAGAAAATGGCCTATCAGTAATGTGAAATGGGCTGTACATTTTCAAAACACATCAAACCGGAAATTAGTTTCAAAGTTTTTTCATTTCGAGATTTTAAATTGCATTGATTTTTATGCGTCGACAATTTGTTGGATTTTATATTGATATACATTTATTTTTAAAATAAGTTTGAACGTGACATGAAATTTCGGGATTAAAAACAGTTTGGACCGCACCAAAATATGCAAAATTTCACATAATTTTTTAACCATGGCCACAATATGGGCCGTAATGCTAACAAAAATAATATGGGCTCCAAAAAACCTTAATAATTAGCAAATGGGTTGTAAATTGTTAGAATTAATGGCAGATGGGTTGTATGTTGTTTTCCACAGATTTGAGGCTTTCCTAAAAAAAGGTTTACGCACAAGCAGTGACTGTTGGATGTCCATCCAACGGCCGTCGTGCTTCTTCAATCTCTGCTCTTCCTGCTCCAGCCGCTCAAACAAGCGCCGGCGGGACTGCCTGCTTCCTGCTCCCGTGGCCGGCTGTGCTGCCACGTAGGCCTCACCGGCCCACCGTATTCCCATCGCTGGCCTAGCCATCCCCCTACTCACCCACACCTGTTGTTATTCCCCGGCGACAGCGGACGAACCAGTAAACCCTCGTATTCCCCTCCGCGTGGGAAAAAACTACTAAGTCTTCCCTGGCTCCATGTTGCTCCCTTCCTAGGCCTCGCCGTCGTCCACCGCCCAGGTGCTCTTGGCGCGGCGTGGTTAATGAACGACATGCATCGGAAGTGGACTGTAGGTGGAGAGGCTGACAGCTGGGTCCACGGCCACACGCAAGGAAATGCCTCCTTATTATGTGCAAAATAATGATTCCTCCACCTGACAGCTGGGACCCACCGGAAGGGCCTCTGTATTTCGCGAAAAAATGTTCCCTCGCTGATAGGTCGTACCCACCAACTATATCTTCACACGCAAGGAAGTGCCTCCTTATTACGCAAAAAAAAATGAACTCCCCCTGCTAGCTGGGACCCACCATAGTCGGAAGCTGACTTGTGGCCCTAATAAGATGACGGGGACGGAGGGCTTTGTCAACTTAGTCAATATGAACGATTCTAGCTCCAGTGACCGTACGACGTCCATCCAACGACCGTAGTGCTTCTTCAACATCTGATCAACTTGCTCCAGCCGCCCAAACAAGCGTCGGCTGTGCCGCCAGCTCCTGCCTCCCGTGTCCGGCTATGCTGCCACTGCTAGCCATGCCATCCCTCTATACTCACCCATACCTCCTGTTATTCTCCGGCGACGGCAGCCTCACACCGCAGCCGAAGTAGTCAACCCATGTACTCCCCTCTGTGTGGGCATCCACTGACGCGTCTTCCCCAGCTCCGCGTCGTCCCCTTCCTAGGCCTCGCCGTCATCCACCGCCCTGCTGCTCTCGGCGCGGCGTGGGTCAACGTGGTCAAGGAACGACTTCCAACGGAAGAGTACTGTACGTGGAGAGGCTGACAGCTGGGTCCACGACCGTAGCAAGGAAGTACCTCCTTATTATGCGAAAAATAATGATTTCACAAAAAAAAGTCCCCCCTAACTGCTGGGACCCACCAGCTATATCTTTGCACGCAACGAAGTGCGTCCATATTACGGGCAAAAAAATGATTCGCCCCTTGACTGCTGGGGCCCACTAGCTACATCTTCGCACGCAAGGAAGTGCCTGACAATCGGGACCCACCTGGTTGAAGCGTACATAGCGTTGTCATTTTGGTCGCGAACATGTACGTACATACTGCTCAATGTAGAGGCGCGCACGTGTCGTAGTAGAGGTGCGCACGTAGCATGTACACGTACGTACATCGGTCACGGTGCAAGAAAGAAAATACATCCATGTATGTATATACGGGTGGGGTCTCGAACGCCTACCCGCGCATATGTACGGCCAGGGCTCGTTTACATGGCTGGGTCAGAACGGAGAAGTTGCGCCGTTCTCATGATCATGGGGAGGCAATCTGCTGGGTCGGAACAGAATGCGTCATCGTGTTCATCGGGAGCCAACCGGCTTGGACGGAATAGCCGATAGAAATGAGGCCTGGCGTATCGCACAACGGAGGAAACGACCTTGTGTTCGACCGACCATGGTGGAAACGGGATCCTGTTCACCGGGAGGGGTCTGGTGTACCGCATAATGGAGGAAACAGACCTCCTATGGTCGAAACGGGGTCCCGTTGATCAGGAGGGGTGTGGCGTACCACAAAACAGAGAAAATGGACTTGTGTTGGAGCGCTACAGTCAAAACAGGCGTCCTGTTCATCCAGGAGGGGTGTGGTGTAATGTATAACGGGACTCCATGGGATACTATTCATCTCCACCGTCGACTGCCTCCACGAGCTACTGTTCATCCACCGTCGACTGCCTCCACGAGCTTCTATTCATCCAGCATTGACCTCCACCAGCCTCCACCTACGACTGTTCATCCATGGGCTCCTGTACATCCAGCCTCCACCACTCCTCCATTGGCTACTGTTGAGCCAGCCCTCTCCACGGGGTCCTGTTCAACCACCCCTCCACAGGCTACTATTCATCCAGGCCTCCACCGGCTACTGCTCAACCATCCCTCAAACCTGCTACTATTCAACCAGCCCTCCACTGGGTCCTGTTCATCCACCGGCTCGATCGATCGTGGTACTGTTCATCCAGCGGCAACGACCTCTACTACCATGGGGTCCTGTTCATCCAACCCCCCACCGGGAAATGTTCATGCAAACCCCCTCAACAACGCTCACTGTTCATCAAGGGAAGGAGGCAGCTGTATTCGATTGACTTCAGTTAACAGTAGTAGCGATGGAATCACTCGGGTTCAGTTAACAACAAGGGATTGATCGATTGCTCGGGTTCAGTAACGCGAAGCCTGCAGTGCAATCGCTCGGGTTCGGTTAGATCTCAATGCCTCGCTCGGGTTCATTTAGAGCCCAACGCCTCACACACACACACACGCACGTACGTACGAGAGAAACGCGCATTGCTCGGCCCCCGACCACCAACCGTAACCGGGAACTCCCCGATATTTTCCTCGCCCTCGCTTCTACCATGGTTTTTTCCGTCATGGACGGCCCAAAGAATGTCACGCAGCCGCGTCTCTGGCCCGCCCAAGACGAAAAGCCCATTTTCTATCATGATTTTTTTCATAGAAGTAGGACCCCACGACATCTTTGATGATACCGGGTTTTGTCACAATTATCCTCATAGAAGTGTCATAAGCATGATAGAAAAAAAATCGTTCGGCCCAAAATGTCACATATGTGTCATTTTATGTAGTGATGGCATGTTCCTGATGTTGACTTGCGGTCCAGCATAGTCAGAGTCAGATTATCCAATGAGATCAAAAGTCGCACCCTTGGGATACCATAATCCAAGTATTGGCGTGTGAGCTAGATATCGAAGAATATGCTTCATAGCCTTATGGTGTGATTCCTTTGGTGTAGCTTGAAAACGAGCACACATGCAAACACTAAGCATAATATCTGGCCTAGATGCAAATAGATACAATAAGGAGCCAATCATGGAGTGGTATGCCTTTTGATCAAAGTCAATACCATTTTCATCAGTGCATAGATGGCCATTTGTGGACATAGGGATTCTGACGCCTTTGTAATATTGCATGACAAATTTCCTCAACACATCCTTGAGGTATTTCTCCTAAGATATGAAGATGCTGTTGTGCTATTGACGAATCTGAAGACCAAAGAAGAATTTCAATTCTCCCATCATAGACATTTGATATTCCTCACTCATCCTATAGGAAAATTCATCAGTGTAACGTTGGGTCAAAGATAATATCATCAACATATATTTGGCACACGAATAATTCATCAGCATAGGTTTTGGTGAAAGAGTTGGGTCAAGTGCACTGGGTTTGAAGCCTTTCTTCATGAGGAATTCCTTCAAAGTATCATACCACGCTCAAGGGGCCTGCTTGAGGCCATAGAGGGCCTTATTGAGTCTGAAGACTTTGTCAGGATGCTTTCGATCTTCGAAACCTAGGGTGTTGGGGATATAACTACTGGGTATGAAACACCCAGGAGGGGCCGGGTCATACCACTGGCGACTTATCAATGAAGATGGCGGCTCATAAAGGCCCATTGACGGCCCAAGACCCAGAGGCGACTTGAGGCCCAAGAGGATGAACCGCCATATGTGTATGACTTGTTTTGTAAGGCAAGGGTAGTTATTCACCGAGTCGGACATGCTGTATATGAGCCGGCCGGGACTCCATGAGCCGCCGGGCGTCAACCTGTGTATATAAAGGGACTACCCGGCGGTGGTTTAGGGACAAGAAACAACAGATCGAGAACTAGGTCAAGCGTATTCACTCCCTGGTAATCAAAACCCATGCAATACAACCCCAAACTAGAGTTGACCTTTACCTTCACCGCAAGGGGACGAAACAATATAAACTCTCTATGTCCTTTATCCTGATTAACCCCTTTAAGCTAATCTAGTTGTGATGGCTCCATGACTAAGTCCTTCTGCTAGGACATCTGCCGTGTCAAGTCCACGATAGTTGGCGCCCACCGTGGGGCCAGCGCACGGTGGTTTCGAGTTCTTGATGGGCGGCTTCGAAGGGATCAAGGGATACGCTGTGGGCCCGATGACCAAGAGTCATCGTGGCAAGCTCTACATCGACAATGCAGGCTGGGGGCCTGAGGCCGGCTCAATTGAGTATGGGTACCTGGTCCCCTTCGGCAGAATCCACGTCATCATCGGCAAGATCGGCGAACCGGGCCCTGAGCCGGACACCTGCACTGACATCATTGAGGCGGCTTAGCATGCATGACCCACCCAGTTTCAACTCACCGTGAAGCATGCCTTTGTTGGTTTCATCCATGGGGCGGAAGTTGAGGAAGAATCTGTGTCTGGTGCTGAGACAGCCGTCTACTCTGATGGTGAATCGTCCACGGACGAGACCAATTCAATGTATAAAGTGCAAGACGGCTGGCTTGGAGGCTGTTCCGATGGCGGTAGTATTCCACATCCCTATGAGCCACCGAACAGGGTTGCAATCTCATGGCCGGCACACAGCCGGCTCTCGGCTCAATGACCATTGCGGCTATGACCTCTAGCTCGACAGTTGCGGTGACGGCTGGTGCTAGCGGCACTGCACGCCCGCCGGTTCAAGCTCAGACAGAGTTATTGGAGGCTTTGGCGACTTTGATGGGGGTGGAGGTGACCCAGACAACCAGGAGGAGCACAAGGTGGATGTGGCGAAGCTATGAGATGAGATAGCTCAAGCCAAGGAAGAGATGGCGGCTGAGAATGCTAGGATGGCTATGGAGCGAGCTACTTTGGACGCCCAGTCACAACGGATTCAGGCAGACTCTTTACGGCTCACCTTGGATCAAAACACTTCAAACGAAATCATGAGGAGGCACCAGAGTCGTTTACCTCTAGTTTATGATGCGAGGAACCTCTTCAACACACCTGGAGCAGGGACCAGTGACCCGCCGATGGTGAACCTGGCGATTGAAGCACCTGTGACTGGAGCGCCGGTTCAGCCTCGTGCGATGGATCGGCCACGCTCGAATAATACTCCACCTCAGCATGTTCCAACACCGCCGGGTCATTTTCTAATGCTTTGGATAATATGATTGTTTTGGCAACATGATTGGTGGCTCTACTAGTTGAAGGCAAGTCTCCGACTGCAATAGAGACACGAAGGGCCAGAGAACTTCTTCAGACAGCGCTGGATCAACAAGAGGCTTATTCGTATAGTCATGAAAGGATTCATTCAACCCTTGACCAAGCCGGAGTTATAGCCGGCACATTGACTCACCGACAGTTTCGAGCAGGGAACAGCGCCGTAACCAACCTTGTGGGCAGGACCCAACACGGTGGTGTTGATGCTCATACCTTGGTGGATCAGGGCAGAGCGCGTCGGGAGGCTGAGCTGGCAGCTCAACAACAATCGACGGTTTATCCATCGACGTTGGTGGAGGCAGAAGTGACCTCTAGAACCCTAGGTGTGCCATGTTTAGTGCCAGCTCTACGTAATGAGCGTTTGCCTAAGGATTTCAAGGGTCCTCGTAAGATCCCCAATTACATGGTGGATCAGCCCCCTGAGGCTTGGATCAAGAGCTATGAGATTGCCATGGAGATGATGGATGTTAGTGATGATGCGTGTGCTAAGTATTTCACCATGATGTTGGACGGGCCGACTCATACTTTGTTGAAGGGGCTGCCCGCTAACTCCATTAGAACATGGGCAGAGTTAAAGGCTCGTTTCATCCAAAATTTTAAAGACACGTGCAAGCAGCCTATGTCGATCCTGGATTTGGATTCATGCGTCCGAGGTGAGGGCGAGTCAACAACCAATTGGGTGCGTCGGATCTCAGCTCTTATACATTCATCGGACAGTATCAACGCTAGTTCAGCAGTCCTAAAGTTGGAGAAGAACTATTGTTTTCTCCCCCTTAAGCAGAAACTGGGGCGGCTTAAACGCCACTGCAATGACATGGGGGAGCTCATGGCGGCTCTCGTCAAATATGTCGACTCTGATAGTACCAGAGACCCTAACTCTGATGAGGAGAAGGCGGGTAAGGGGAAGAAGAGTGGTAGTGCAAAGGGACAACAGCATAACACGGCAAGTCACGGTGGCAACAGTAAGCGCAAAGCTGAGGGTGGTTTAGACTTTGTGGCCAACACTAATACGCATAATAATAATCACCGTAAGAAGGGAAAGCTGCCTTGGCTTGGGGGGGCCAAAGTTCAACCTGCAGGCGATGATGAATCAGCCTTGTCCAAAGCATGGTATGCACGATAAACCGGCCAATCAACTATGGAAGGATTGCTTCATCATGAGGGAGTACAGAAATTCCAAATTTTTCCAGAATAGTCATGGCCCGAACGGCGGTTTAGGATCTGGTTCACATGGGCCTGGCTTTGGTGGCGGCAGCTCAAATTCTGGTTTCCGGGGCCAAGGCAATCAAGGTGGTTTCAATCAACAGTCTGGTCAAGGGAATTAGAAGTAGCGATCTAGTTATCAGAGTAATCTGAAGCTGTTGAATAGTGGGCATTATCATGTATTCACTACGAGTTCGTGTAAATGTGACCAGAAGATTCATAAAAGGGCGGTGAATGCAGTTGAGCTGGCGATTCCCCATTACTTGTGATGGTCTGAACATCCTATTCTTTGGAGCCGTAAGGATCACTCGCCCTGGGTTGACAATCCAGGTCAGTTGGTTTTGGTGGTTGCACCTCAGGTTGGAGGGTACAGGTTTAGTAAGGTGCTCATGGATGGGGGCAGCAGCATCAACATCCTTTACTATGAAACTTTTCGTCGTATGAGTTTGACTGACAAGGATCTTAAGCCGTCTAACACTATTTTTCATGGTGTGGTGCCTGGTAAATCGGCATACCCAGTGGGCAAGATAGCTTTGGAAGTGGCTTTTGGTGTTGATCATGATTCCAGAGTTGAGACCTTGACCTTTGAGGTGGTTAAGATTAAGATCCCTTATCATGCTTTGTTTGGGCGGGCGGCTTATGCCAAGTTTATGGCGAGGCCTTGTTATGTTTACCTGCTGCTCAAGATGCCGGGTTACAAGGGCACCATTACTATGCACGGCAACAGGAAGATTGCCTTGGAATGTGAAGAAGGCGATGCTGCTTATGCTGAGTCTGTTTGTGTAACTAAGGAGTTGAAGTTTTATACAGATAATGTTGACCCAGCAGATATGACACCTTTGAAGAAGCCAACCATAGAGCATGGCCCCTTGTTGAAGTTTAAGTCGGCAGACGACACTAAAATGGTTGACTTTGTTCCTGGCGACTAATCCAAGTAGTTCAGTATCAGTGCTAATCTGGATCCTAAATAGGAAAGCATGCTCATCGAGTTCATCCGTTGGAACCGGGACATCTTTGCATGGAAACCTTCACACATGCCAGGTGTACCGAGGGAACTCGCTGAGCACACTCTCAATATTGGGCCGAAGTTTAAACTGGTCAAGCAATTTCTTCATCGCTTTAATGAAGAGAGGCATAAGGCCATTGGTGAAGAAGTGGCTCAGCTCTTGGCAGCTGGGTTCATTGTTGAAGTTTTTCATCCTGAATGGTTGGCTAATCCGGTGCTAGTGCTTAAGAAAAATGGTACTTGGCGCTTGTGTGTGGACTACACAGACCTTAATAAGGCATGCCCGGTTGATCCTTTTGCTCTCCCTCGCATTGATCAGATTATTGATGCTATGGCAGGTTGTGAGCGTTTGAGTTTTTTGGATGCTTATTCTGGGTATCATCAGATCAAGATGGCAGTTAAGGACCAGGAGAAGACGTCCTTCATCACTCCTTTTGGAGCCTTCTATTATGTGTCTATACCTTTTGCGCTCAAGAGTGCCCAGGTGACTTACCAGTGTTGTGTGCAAAATTGCCTTCATGATTAGATTGGATGCAATGTCCATGCTTATGTGGATGATATTGTAGTGAAATCAAGGAAGAAAGATACCTTAATAGATGATTTGAAAGAAACCTTTGACAATCTCTGGGTCTACAAGATGATGCTTAACCCGGCGAAATGTGCCTTTGGTGTACCAGCAGGCAAGCTCTTGAGCTTTTTGGTTTCTGAAAGAGGCATTGAGGCTAACCCGGAAAAGATCAAGGCTATTACTTCCTTGGCTAAGCTGGCGTGTATCAATGATGTTTAGCATCTGGCACGTCGTATTGCGGCCATAATCCCGTTCATAAACCGGTTGGGAGAAAAAGTTATCCCTCTGTACCAGATGATGAAGAAAATAGATCACTTTGTCTGGAGTGATGCTGCTGATTAGGCATGTGAAACCTTGAAGAAACAGTTAGCTGAGCCGCCGATCCTTGCTGCTCCCGTAGATAAAGAGCCCTTGTTGTTATATGTGGCTGCCAATAGCCGACCTATCAGCGTGGCAATTGTTGTGGAGAGGAAGGAATCAGGCAAGGAATATCCGGTTCAGTGGCCGGGTTATTACATCAGTGAGGTGCTCATTGAGTCCAAGCTGAGGTATCCGCATTGGCAGAAGCTGGTATATGGGGTGTTCATGGCTAGTCGAAAGCTCAAGCATTATTTTTTGGGTCATCCCATCACTGTGGTTAGTTCTGCTCCTTTAGGGGACACTATTCAAAACAGAGAAGCCACCAGTCGGGTAGCCAAGTGGGCCATTGAGCTTGGACCCCATGGTTCGAAATACATGCCTCGCTTAGCCATCAAGTCTCAAGCACTTGTGGATTTCATCAATGATTGGACAGAGCTGCAGATGCCTGAGGAGAAGCCGGATAGCACATATTGGACTATTCACTTTGATGGATCCAGGCAGTTGGAAGGCTCAGGGGCTGGAATTATTTTGACTTCCCCATGAGGTGATAAATTTTGTTATGTTTTAAGGTTGATGTTCCCTTGTACTAACAATGCAACTGAGTATGAAGGCTTACTCCATGGTCTTCGGATGGCTAAGGAGATGAATTTAAGCCGGGTGAGGTGTTTTGGTGACTTAGATTTGGTGGCTCGGCAAGTTTCAGGTACTTGGGATTCTAAATACCCACTCATGGTGGCTTACCGCCGCGAGGTTGATGCTATTGCTGGTCATTTCAAAGGTTATCAAGTGGAACATGTTTATCGCGGGAAAAATGAGGCAGCTGATGCTTTGAGCCGGTTAGGGTCCCAGCGTAAGCCGGTGCCACCTAACGTTCTCCTTGATATTCCGCATAACCCTTCAGTCAAGTTTCCTACAGAGGAAGATCTTGCTATTCCTGACCCGGAGAAACAATTGGTGGCGGCTCTTCATGATATTCCTGATGGGACAGTTCCATATTTGGCTTATATGACCTGGGGCGAGTTACCTGAAGATGAAACTTTGGCCAGGCAGATAACTCGGCGGTCTAAGTCAATGACTATTGTCAATGGAGAATTGCACCGTTGCAGTGTCACAGGGGTGTTTCAACGTTGTGTTTCTCTGAGGAGGGCCGTGAGATTCTACGAGAGATTCATGAAGGAGATCGTGGTCATCATGCCGGCTCTAAATCTCTAGTAGCCAAGGCTTTTTGTCATGGGTTTTATTGGCTGGCGGCTGATGTTGATGTGGAAGATTTGGTCAGTAAATGTGACGGTTGTCAGAAATTTTCTAGAAGAGCTCATGTGCCGGCTCAAGAATTGAGGATGATCCCAATAACTTGGCTGTTTGCAGTCTGGGGGCTCTATATGGTTGGACCTTTCAAAAGGTCCAAGGATAAAAAGAAAAACCTTTTGGTGGCGGTTGACAAATTTACAAAGTGGGTTCAGGCAGAGCCCGTCAGTAAGTGTGACGCGCCGACAATGGTTCAATGCATCAAAAAGGTGATTTTCCATTTTGGTTATCCCCACAACATTATAACTGATAATAGCACTAATCTGTCCAAGGGTGCTATGAAAGAATTTTTTCAGCGAGAGCATATTCGACTTGACGTATCATTAGTGGCTCACCCCGAGTCCAATGGCCAAGCTGAAAGAGCCAATCAAGAAATTTTGAGAGGCATCAAGCCCCGACTTATGGTCCCTCTATAGAGGATGCCGGGTTGTTGGGTGGAGGAATTACCCTCAGTATTATAGAGCATCAACACTACCCCAACAGATCTACGGGTTACACGCCTTTCTTCATGGTCTACGGAGAAGATGCGGTTCTCCCTAGTGACATCTGTCATGATTCGCCCCGAGTGGCGGCTTATGTTGAAGCCGATAATGAAAATGTATGTTAGGATGATCTTGACTTCTTGGATGAAGGGTGAGGGAGTCCTGGATTAGCGGGTATCCAGACAGCCGGACTATATTCTTTGGCCGGACTGTTGGACTATGAAGATACAAGATTGGAGACTTCGTCCCGTGTCTGGATTGGACTCTCCTTGGCGTGGAAGGCAAGCTTGGCAATACGGATATGTAGATCACCTTCCTTGTAACCGACTTTGTGTAACCCTAGCCCCCTCGGGTGTCTATATAAACTGGAGGGTTTAGTTCGTAGGACCAAGAACAACAATCATACCATAGGCTAGCTTCTAGGGTTTAGCCTCTCTGATCTCGTGGTAGGTCAACTCTTGTACTACTCATATCATCAAGAACAATCAAGCAGGACGTAGGGTATTGCCTCCATCAAGAGGGCCCGAACCTGGGTAAACATCGTGTCCCCCATCTCCTGTTACCATCCGCCTAGACGCATAGTTCGGGACCCCCTACCCGAGATCCACCGATTTTGACACCGACAAAGGGCGTGACCATGTGACAGATCGTTCGGCGATTTACTAGCAAGATTTGTGTCATTATCAAAGCCGCCGAGTTAAAACCAGAACCTTTCAAGAAGGAGATTTGGTGCTACGGCTTATCCAGGATCAAACTGATATGCACAAGCTATCCCCACCTTGGGAAGGGCCCTTTGTGGTCAGTAAAAACTTGAACAACGGGTCATACTACCTTATCGATGTTCGAGACCACAAGGACTCACGCACGTCGGAGGAGGAGACCCAATGACCGTGGAATATTGCTCATCTTTGGGCTTATTACACTTGAGCCACCGGCTCTTGTGCTGTACATATTTTTATCAATGTATATATTATGATAAATATAATAAAGCTGACAGCCCAGATAATTCAGGGCCTCTATCGTTTCATTTCCGAGAATATGAGTCTTTATTGTCACTTCATACGATCACTTGGGGGCTTCCTTCTTATTGAGCATAGCTATGAATACCCTCTTGATCCGGCTTCTGCGCCATACTTGGGGGCTTCCTGCTCATTGAGCAAAGCTATGATTACCCTAATGATCCGAATTATATGCCTGGAATGAAATATTAGTTGGGAGCTTTTCGTTGCTGAACAGAGCTTTGTTGACCCTTGTAATAGGCTTGGACCCCAGGTGTATTTACCAAAAAATTCGGGTTATCCTGCCTTTGTTTGCCTACCACTCCGACCAGGTAATCCTGGAATGACTAGCCGTACTCCTGGCAATCAATCTTGTAAAAGACCCTGAATTTGTCAAAGTTAAAACAACAATTGGGCATGTGAGGTTCGGCTTACAGGTTTGAATTAAGGTTTAACTCAGCGGCTGCGTGGCCCTTGAATAATGCTTGACATGGAGGCTTGGCAGCCTATGAATTCCTTGTTTTCTGTTTTTTCTTGATTTATATTTGACTTGAACATTTTTTGAAGATTGATCTTTTGTGCCATGTTGATACATGGTTGAAAACTTATTAGCGCCAAGGTGCCTTACGGTTCATATATGAACCTATCCGGAGTTTGTTAACCCAGCCTGGCTTTGGACTTTAAGTTGCCAGTATATGATGATTTTGGGCTTAGAGTTCTGGCTCTAAGCTTTGGGATATTACCCCTTGCTGCATATGGTGTGATGAGCCGATAATATTGAACAGGGCATTGTGCTCTGTCTTTGGGTTGTTACCCTTACTGGCATGATAAGCCGGCAATGTGCATAAATATCACATGTATGATTTTTATTATGTTATGATTATATGAGGTTTTGATAAATCGACCCTGGTTATGGACTACCTAGTTATCCGTGGTTTTTATATGGGGTATTGTGACCCGCCCTAGGGTAAACCGCCAGGGCACTTCTTATTTATTTATCTGTAGGAAAAAATGATAAGTCTGACCTGAATAATTAATAATAATATAAAGCATAAGTGGCGGATCTTTAAATGATGGATCGGCATTGTTATGCAAATAAACACGCACGATGGCCTGTCAGATCAGAATTATTTATCTAGCCTATTACAAGGCATCTGACGGCCCAAAAAGGTCAAGTGTTTTTTGAGACATAGCATAAAAATGCTATGATTGGCAAGCCGACTCATGAGTTCAGACTTCCATTCTTGGCGGTTGAAGCCTCCGGATCATCCTGCGCTTCTTGATTATCCATTGGCTGGAAGTCAGGCATAGACCAGTTGATACCAGTCAAAGCACTGAATACAGCATCATTATCAATAATATTTGAGGGATCAATGTCAGGGGAGAAGGTGTGCTTACGCGTCGGTGGGATGAGATCCACCTCTTGATGAACCGGCACCTTCATCTTCTTATTCATAGCATCATAAGCCGCCTGGTATTGGGATAGATTAGTCTCCTCAGCTAGTTTTCTTGCTAATGGATGCATCACTCTTGCTATTTCTGCAAAGTCATCAGCACTGAAGGGAGACCCGTCCTCTTTTACACTAGGACAACCATTGGCTAAGTCTTCTGGATCAAGATCTGCTTTGCCACGCCTTTTCCTGGCTTAAACCAGTCAGGGCGCCAGCTCTGGCAGATGCTCTCTTTAGCTCGTCAATCCTCTGGGGCAGCACTGATAGCCTCACCAATGTTTCCTTAATGAGGGTGGGCGGCTGTTTCTTATGGATAGCAGCGGCAATTGTCCATTGAGCGTGGATATATAGCTGTTCTACAAGAGTATAGATAGCCTTCATCTTGATGTGCATATGAGAGCCCAACTTGACGCTTCGGGAACCTGCATCAGTTAAATCATTGATAAGCCAGTATATTATTATGATATACTTGTTAATATAAAGTAGTCATTTTTACTACTTACCAAAGATGGCTAATGTCATGCTATTAATTTGATGCTTTAAACCGGACAACTCATCAGTGACCGGTTTAAGAGCTGCTTCGGCATCCTCCGCTCTCCCTCTCGGTTTCCCAACCAGTTTTATCAGCGCTGAAGCGTTGTTTCAACTGCTCAATGTCTTCCAATGCAGTCTTCAGTTCTGACTTGGCCTTGGACATTTCAGATTGCCGAGTTTTAATATTGGCCTTTAGGTCGTTCACTTGGGAATCCTTCTCAGTTAGTTCAGCCTGCGACATGAACAAACATGGAAGGAATTATGATCATGACTATTTTTGAAGTCCCAAGCACAATACAAGTATTTTCCTTGGCACATGGGGGCTAATGTCTATTGCTCTTTTCAAGACAAATTTATCTGATGACCCAGGCAAAATGATATGATCTGGTTTATAAAGGTTACATATTGGGATATTTGTCTCAGGCATGGTGATGAGTCCCGGTTTATTCATACTGATTAAACCGGCCCTTCGGGGCTACAGATGAAAAGTTGATTGCTGCTAATTGAATTCCCGTCTTAACTTGATAATTTAAGCCGGCCCTTGGGGGCTACTAGTGATGATGTTTATCTATTTGTGATTATTTGAAAGTCTAAAGTATATTCAATTCTATCATACTCTATAGACTTCGCGGCTGATAGAGATATATTTATGAGGAGGATTTTGCTGGATTACCTCATAGCGCTCCTTCATCAAGTTGACCAAGCCGGCTTCAAAATCACGGCTGGTATACAGACGGTTTAGATAACTGGAGTGGATCTCTTGGGCGCCAAACTGTGCGTAGCTGTCCAAGTCTACCTTCCACTTGCCTTTATCAGTAGCAGAAAATTCTTCCTTGGCGCTATGCTTGGATAAGGCAGTAGGGTTACCCGGCGCTGTATAACCAAGCTCGGTGATGATGACATCGTCAGCTTTCTCTTTAGTGGCCTTGATGGGACTTGGCGGCTTAGTGATGACCGGCTCAACGTATGTATGATCTATGGTGACGTTGTCATCTTCTGGTGGTGGCTCATTAATGGTTGCTTCAGCGGTTGGATGAGAGGCCTCTGGCAATTGCTTTTTCGGCTCAGAAGGATTGGAATCTTTAGCTGTTTTGTTCAATTTCTCCTTCTTGCCAGGCTTGGCCATGCCACTAAAAATAATAAATACAAAGATGTCAGCATATCAATCAGGCATGAAGTTTCGAATGATGGAATACACCCTTACCCAGGCACAGTCTTGAAGGCTGGGATTTGAGTCCCCGTTGAGTCACCGGAGGAGGAATGAGATGTTCCTTGATAGTTTGAATCGGACGGGTTAAGAGGTTGTCGAAAAAGGCCTGCCTTGGGATAAGATAAGTCAGAAATATTTCAAACCTTCGGTCGACGTCTGCGAGGTGCTGGGGTGTTCGGTAAGCCGAAGGATAAAACTCCACCACCGCTATTGCGGGTTGTGCGGCAAGCTTCATGTTGCTGCGTCTTCAAAAGAAAGTTGGGATCCAAGTAAGCTAATGAAAACATGGTTCAAGTATGCATTTCATTCAAAGCTTATATTTGAGAACACAGAATGGGTTCAATCCGACTTGAATGTAATCTTCCAAACTCTCATTTAACAGAGATTTGTTCATGTTATTGATGTCTTCATCAGTTATTTCAATTTGAGAATGGCGCTGAGGATCTGTCAATTCGCCAGTGTAGTCAAACATCAAGCCGGGATGACGTCTTAAGGGAAAGATTCTCCAGGCGACCCAACAATGAACCAGATCAATTCCGGTGAAACCGTTGGCCATCAAGGCCCGAATCTTTGAAAAGACTAGCATATACTTCTTTCGCTCTGCTGCACTGATGCGGTCCAGAAGAGGATGTTTGTTGCTGGGTAAGCTGGAACGATAACCCGGCAGAGGATATTCTCCTTCGGGAGAAGTGTCTTGGCAGTAAAACCAAGTTTGATTCCAGTCTTTCGGATGACTGGGCGGAGAGGTGGCTAGAAAAGTGGCTTCTTTCCATAGCTGAATAGAAATATCGCCTAACTCTAGGCTGGTTTCGTCTGTGAATTCATTCTGCCGGTTTAAATAATAGAACTCCCTCAATAGTTCTACGGTGGGCTCCTATTGAAGGTATACCTCGTAGAATAATTGGAAATTGCATATGTTGGAAACAGAATTTGGTCTGATGTCTTGTGTATGGAGTTTGAAAAAGTGCAGCACATCACGAAAGAATTTTGAGCTGGGATGGCTGAAGCCACGGATCATATGGTCAATAAAAACAACAAATTCACCGTCGTTGGGCTCAGGAGGACATTCAGTGCCTGGGACCCTCTAGTGAATGACGTATTTTTTGACTAAGATGCCAGTTTGAACATATTCTTTCAGGTCTTCCTTGGTGACCCGGGAAACGGCCCAGTTGCAAGCTGTGAAAGATTTGCCCATTTTTGAGGGAAAAAGGCCTGAAAGAAAGAAATGTTTCCAGTTTAAGATTTAACTAACAAACCGGGGCAATGGTTCAAGAAATAAATGCTATGAGTGGTTGATATGTTAAGCTGGAAGATGAATATTGAACTACGAGGATATCCATATTGGCGGCTTAATGAGGACTAATGATGCCAGCCGGGTGAAATTTACGTTGTAAAACCGGCCAGAGTCGAAAAGTCAAGGCACGTTGTGCAGAACTAAGTTATGAAGTAAGCATGGTTAAGCCGGAGAGTATTCATGGATTATGAAAATGATGAAGCATATGATAGCAGCTTACAACGAGGTCTAAAGTCATATGGCGGGTCACGGTTTATGATATAAGCCTCCATGGCAATGGTGGTGTTTCAAATTTAGTAGTGAACATTTTGCTAAGTAAGGGACAAACATATTTCAAAGACTGGATATATAATCTTGGATCTACAGCAACTCAGAAAAGGCAATAAAATCTAAAACTTAAGGTGGCTGCAGCAGAAAAGTTTGGGTGCTGTGATGAGATCTTCTATGAAGAGATACTATTCTGATGATAAAAATGGATGCTAAACTACTACCGCACAAGGTTCATGACCGATCCAGTAAAAGTTGCTTGAGTTCAACAAAACAATGATGAACGGCGAAGAACACCAATGAACGTGTCAGGACCCCGATTCCAAGTCACATCGATCTAGCCGGTAACACTTCATATCACATTGCGGCCTCACGCACGGTATCCCCACGGGTGTCGCCTTACCATGGCCCGGGACCGTTTGCGCCTTTTGGCTCACGTATATGATAGTGTCGCTAGCATCGATATGACAGACAACACAGGCCGACATGGCTAGTCGTGAACCCAAAGCGGCACAGACCTATGGAGACAGGCATACGTGAATCACATCGAGCATGTCGGTCATCAACGGGTGAATCCGGGCTGTAGAACTGGGCTAACAGGACTCCGGGGAACCCGGGCTATAGTAGGTTAGGCAGGACTCCGGATGTCACCATGTGACATTTCCCCGAAGGGACAGACATAGGAACGAAGTGAAACACATGCCGGCCAGTGAAGTGTCCTGAGCAGTAGTGCTGGGCTAGCAGGACTCCGGTGAACCGGGCTGTAGCGGACTACTATGGCTCGAGGAACACTAGACTACATTTCCCCATAAGAAAGGCTGCCAAGGATAAACAACTAGATTGTCGGATCCCACACATACCAAGCATTTCAATCATACACACAATATGCTCGATATGTGCAAATACAACATGGCATCACAACAAAACTCTACAACTCAAGTATTTTATTTAAAGGCTCCAGAGAGCCATACATAACATGTTCATATAGGTAGGGGTCACATGACCCGACACTCAAGTCATACAAGCATACAAGCACATGCGGAAGCAAATAGTCTGAGTACAGACACTAGAAAGAAAGAAGGCTTCTCGAAGCCTGTCTATCTACATACGGCCCTCCATGGCCAGGATGACCACCTGGGTGGCTAGTCACTCGTCGACATCAAGGTCTATGTAGAATCCATCGGTGGGGGCGCTGTTGTCGTCTGAAAACAGTAATTAAGCAAACATGAGTATAAAGGTACGCAACAAGTCTTACATCAGAACCTACTATACATGCTCATTCTCAAGAAGGTGGTGGAGTTATTGCAGCAAGCCAGCTTTGAATCTTGGCTAAGCTATCCTACCGGACACCACTTAGTAAAATAGTTTTCGCACACGAGTCCACTAATCACCAACACAATACTCCACCGGGGATCCTCCCTCGTCATCCTACGAGAGGGCCATCCTCGGTACTCACACTTATCTTGAGTCTTTTATTAGTATCCATTAACTTGTCTATGAACTGTATAGGCAACCAAGTAGTCCTTTACCGCGGACGCGGCTATTCGAATAGATGATGTTAACCCTGCAGGGGTGTACTTCTTCATACACGCTTTCACCACTTACCGCCGTTTACATGACATGTACTCGGCAACCTTCAAGCGGAAGCCCAACGAGGGTGTCCGCCACGGCCTCCCTAAACACTCAAGTCTCTAGTCCAGGTTTATCTCCTATCTAGGTTCCATCCACAGGGAGACCGGCCGAGGTTTCCACATACGGCCCCAAACGATGTGAACAGGGTTCCCGAGACACCAAACGGGTGACTCGGTACACCGTGCCACGGTGTATCTACCGCAACATAGCCCACCCCTAGGGTCAGCGCTACGCACGGCCGCCAACACATAACCTAAAAACACCAGAAACTATTTGCAACTCCTAGACAGAGTACTAGGGTGATTAAGAAGCTGAGAGGGTCCATTGGTTTCGGGCCCAATGTATGGTAGTAACTGAATCTTAAATCACACATACAGATCTCAGTTCTTAGGGACGGCCTCAATGAAACAACCCACCATGTACTCCTACATGGCCTCTCATCGATACCTTTACCAAAACTTGTTCAACACATCCCTCACATTACCGACATAATCATTTCACTCTAGCCCATCACCCAGATGAACCAGACCTGACACAACTCTAAGCATAGCAGGCATAGCAAGGTAGGAGTCACATACATGGCTCAATCAACTCCTACACATTTTAGTGGGTTTCATCTAGTTACTGTGGCAATGATAGGTCATGCAGAGGATAAGGGTTGAACAACCGTAGGACACAGCAGTTTGAATCGCGTTGTCTTAATGCAGTAAACAAGAGCAGAAGCGAGAACATGGGTTTGTATCGGAATGATCAATGGGTTGCTTGCCTGACGTAGTGGTAGTAGGGTACTGCCCTTAAGACGGATACTTGGGGTTATCCTTGGAGGCAGAACCTACCATGAAAGACACACAGAATATAATCAACACATGACAATATGCAACAATATGATGCATGCTATGACATGGCAAGATGAATGTGTCTTGGCCTAATGCAAGCTAAAACAGAAAGGAATGAACCCATTTGAATCAAAGATTCAAATGTTAGTTCATTTAACATAGTCTTATTAGTGCATTATCTTATTTTGCTTAAACATCAAGGTTATCTTGTTGTGTCATGCATGAAACCATTACAAATGTATAGATTGAATTTTTCTGATCAAAATTCATATATAAATCTTTGCATTTGGAGTTATGGTTGATTTTCTATGGTTTTTAGAAGTTTTGGCTATTTTCTGCAATTTCCTATTAAAGAATAAATCCAGAAAAGGATTTACTGCGTCAGCCTGGCGTCAGTGTGACATCAGCGGTCAACTGAGATGGTCCAGGTCAACCCTGACCTGTGGGTCCCGCCTGTCAGTGTCAACTAACTAACTAAGTTTAGCTAGTGTTAAACTAATACTAAACTAGTTTAATTAGTGGCCTGGGGCCCACACGTCAGTGAGTCAGGGGAAAGTCAAACTGGGGTCAACCCGGGTCAAACTCGCCGGAGTTGACCCGGGGCTCGTCGCTGGCAAGGCAAGGGACGGCGGAGGGGTGCGGGTTTCTTCCTCCGGCGACCAAATGGCCGGTGGAGGGCATCAACGTGACGCGGGCACTCGTCCGCGTCGAGTGGTGTAGGTGGCTGGTCCTGGGGTGGCCGGAGTCGACCTTGGCGGTCACCGGGGCTCGGGTGAGGTCGGGGTCGTCGTTGTGACGGTCGTGGTGGCTCATGCGGGGCACGTACGTGCTCTATGCGGCGCGGGGAGGAATCTGGGCACGACGGCCGGACCATTAGATGGCCGGAGACTCATCAGCGGCGAGCTCAGGCGGCGGTGCATGAAGGCGATCTCGAGGCAGCGTATGGTGCACGAGAGCTAGAACGGAGAGGGGGAGAAGGGTCAGTGGCTCACTACGGTTGCAGGGGAGCGAACGGCGACCTCGGGGAAGAGCTGGAGCGAGCGGGGCGGCGAGGGGATCTCCGGTGACCGGGGTTGAAGACGAGCTCAGTGAAGACGCTCGGGGGCCTCCGGCGGGGCGTGGCTCGATGGGACGGTCGAGGAGGGAGTGGCGGAGCTTCAGGACACGGTGGAGCGGCGCGTTGACGACGGTGGGCACGGTTACGGCGGCGGAACGGTGGCGGCTGCATCGGCCATGGCGGAGGGGAGCGAGCAAGAGAGGCAGGGGGGAATGGGCGTGTTTAGGGGGTTCGGTGCGCGATGTGGAGGCGTGTCGAGGCATCACGCTGGCGCAGCGACAGCAGGCAGGCTGAGAGGTGGCGTGGCAAGCTCCTGTGCTCGCCGTCGAGCACCTGCTCGCCTTGCTGGCTTGGCGAAGAAGCTGCGTGGAGCGGCTGCTGGGCTGGGCCAGCTAGGTGGGCCGGCTGGTGGGCTGCGCCAGGTAAGTTCCTTTCTCTCTCTTTTTCTGTTTTTCATTTATTCTATTATTTCTGTAACTTGAGGGCTTTATTAAAAATGCCAGGGCATTTCCAAAAATCATAAAATTAATCATGGCTACTGTTTAGAATATATCCAACAGCAAACATTTTAGTTTATGATTATTTGAGCATTTAAAATATTTTATAGCATTTAAATGCCCAAATGCAAATACTACAAGAATTAATCCAATGACCTTAAGATGTCCTAGAAAAATGTGCACCATTTTTGTCAAAGGTTTTAACCCAAAACAAAAAGGGTGGGCTTTCTAGAAGGGCATTTCAGGTTCATTGAAAAAGTTTTTAGTAAACCCTAGTTGTTCCAGGCGGGTGATGGGGGTTCTGTCATCCCCATTCCAGTTTTCTAGGGATTTAAACATGATGCAACACTCTAATGCTTGAACTAGCTAGGGTGTGACAACTCACCCCCACTCAAAAGAATCTTGTCCTGAGATTTAGGATCCGTTGGGAAGAAGGTGGGGTACTCGAGTCGAAGACGATCCTCCCTTTCCCAAGTGGCTTCTTTCTCGGAATGGTGTGACCATTGAACCTTGAGAAACTTGATATTATGGCATCGAGTGGTACGCTCGGCTTGATCAAGGATACGAACGGGATATTCCCGATATGAAAGATTATCTTGTAGATCAAGTGTTTCGTGGTCCACTCCACGGATAGGGTCCATGAAGCAACGCCTGAGTTGAGAAACATGGAAGACATCGTGAACTCTGGAAAGATGCGAAGGTAGTTCCAATTGGTAGGCAACTTCTCCTCGTTTGGCAAGAATGCGAAAGGGTCCAATAAAACAAGGAGCCAATTTGCCTTTGATACCGGAACGATGGGTTCCCTTTAACGGAGTAACCCGAAGGTAAGCCTTCTCGCCGACTTCATAAGTCATGAGCTTATGTTTACGATCATATTGGCTCTTTTGACGAGATTGGGCTGTTTTCAATTTCTCACGAATAACGGGAACCTGCTCTTCTGCTTCCTGAATCATATCCGGGCCAAAGAGTTATCTTTCCCCGGTTTCTGACCAGTTAAGAGGCGTTCAACATTTTCGTCCATAGAGAACTTCGAAAGGAGCTTTGCCCAGGCTAGCTTGATAACTATTGTTATAAGCAAACTCCGCGAATGGAAGCCATTTCTCCCAACCCATTCTGAATGAGATGGCAGAAGCTCGGAGCATATCTTCCAAATTTTGATTGACTCGCTCTACTTGACCACTTGATTGAGGATGGAAGGCGGTGCTAAAAGAGAGACGAGTTCCCATAGCATTTTGGAAACTTTCCCAAAATCGAGAGGTGAAGAGAATCCCATGGTCTGAGTTAATTTCCAATGGGACACCATGAAGAGATACTATTCGGGAGATGTATAATTCAGCTAGCTGGCTAGCGGTGGTACTCTCACGAACAGGTAGAAAGTGGGCTACTTTGGAAAGACGGTCGATCACGACGAAGATGGCATTATTCCCTCTCTTGGTCCTGGGAAACCCCGTAATGAAATCCATACTGATTTTATCCCATTTCCACTCAGGAATAGCCAAAGGTTGAAGGGTGCCAGCAGGCCGTTGATGCTCTGCTATAACACGACGACAAACGTCGCAATTAACAATGTATTGAGCGATTTCTCTCTTCATCCTAGTCCACCAAAACCTCTGGCGTAGGTCTTGATACATTTTAGTACTACTGGGATGAATGGTGAGAGGGGATTCATGAGCTTCCTTAAGGATCAGCCGCCTCAGGTTTCGTGCCTTGGGAACCACTAAGCGGTTTCCAAAGTATACGACACCTTGATCATCAACGGAGAAACAATTCGTGACTCCTTTCTTAATGTTTCTCTTAATACAGGAGATTCCCGGATCTACCTTCTGTGCCTTGATGATCTGATCCGTAAGGGTAGGCTTCGCCACCAGGGTGGATAGAAATCTTCGAGGAACAATGTGAAGATTAAGCTTACGAAATTCCTCGTGGAGAAGTGGTTGACTTTTTTGTAACATCAGGTTGTTACAATAGGACTTACGACTTAGTGCATCAGCCATGACATTGGCTTTGCCCGGGGTGTAAGTTATTCCTAAGTCGTAATCCGAGATCAACTCGACCCAACGTCTTTGCCTGAGATTCAAATCCGGTTGGGTGAAGATATATTTCAAACTTTGGTGATCGGTGAAGATCTCGCAACGATTACCGAGGAGGTAATGTCGCCAAGTTTTAAGTACATGGACTACAGCTGCAAGCTCTAGATCATGTGTGGGATAGTTTTCCTCATGTGGGTGTAATTGCCGTGAAGCATAGGCAATTACCTGACGACCTTGGATGAGTATGCAACCTAGTCCTTGTCGCGAGGTGTTGCAATAGATAATAAAGTCCTTGGAGAAATTTGGTGGTACCAGTACCGGAGCAGATGTCAGGCGTCTTTTCAGTTCCTGCAAGCTGAAATCACACTGTGGGGTCCTCTCGAACTTTTTATCTTTCTTGAGGAGTTCAGTTAGAGGTTTAGAACCTGGGAGAAATTCTCGACGAAGCGGCGGCAATAGCTCGCTAAGCCAAGGAAGCTCCGAACTTGCTTGACCGTCTCAGGTGGAGTCCAATCAAGGACGGCTTGAACTCGCTTGGGATGATAGCAATACCCTTACTAGAGATTACATGGCCTAGATAGGTCACTTCTGGCAACCAAAATTCACACTTGGAGAATTTGGCATAAAGGCGATGCTCTCGAAGTTTCGTCAATACTAGCTTTAGATGTTCGGCATGTTCCTCTTCATTCTCGGAGTAGATGAGTATGTCATTGAGGTATACTACGACGAATTTATCCAAATACTCCATGAAGACCGAGTTCATTAACCGAGAGAAGGTGGCTGGGGCATTGGTTAAACCAAAGGACATAACGGTGTACTCGTATAGGCCATAACGAGTAACAGAGGCCGTTTTGGGAATGTCCCCATTTCTGATTTTGATTTGATGGTAGCCCAACCTCAAATCCATCTTGGAAAAGACTGAGGATCCAGCGAGCTGGTCATACAGATCGTTGATCCTGGGAAGTGGATACTTGTTCTTGATAGTGACCAAGTTGACAGGTCGGTAATCTGCAACCATCCAATCCGTTCCATCCTTCTTCTTGACGAAGAGGACGGGGCAAGCCCAAGGAGAGGAACTAAGACGGATGAAACCCCTTTTCAAGGACTCATCGAGTTGGTTCTTAAGCTCGGCTAGTTCTAAGGGTGCCATCTTATAGGGTCTTCTAGAAATTGGAACGGTTCCTAGAACAGGGTCTATTACAAACTCGACATCCCTCTCAGGTGGAACACCTGGCAGTTCTACGAGAAAGACATCCGGAAAGTCTCGGACTACCGGAATATCCTCAAGGTCTGGAAGGGGGTTGGCATTTAGGGAGTAAAGCTGGCCCTTGGCCACTCAAGTTAAGACATTGACTGTCTTGCCCGATGGGTGAGTAAGTTGAACGGTTCTAGTGGCACAATCAATGTTAGCGTAATGAGCTGACATCCAGTCCATACCCAAGATGATGTTTATGTCCGAAGACTTGAGAGCTATTAAGGATGCAAGGAAGACAAGTCTATCGACAAGAATTTCGTTCCCATGGCTTACTCTAGAAGTTTTCCATTTGGAACCCGGAGTTTGAATTACCATGGAAGTGGGCATGTCACAGAATGTCGTATTATGCAATCGAGCATAGTTCTCGGATATGAATGAATGAGATGCTCCAGTATCGAAAAGAACAGATGCCGGGTGGCAATTAACAAGGAGCGTACCAAGGACGACGTTAGGATCCTCATGAGCCTCCTCGGCTGAAACACAGTTGACATGGCCACGTGCAGTGGTGACCGGCTTGGCGTAGAATGTCTTTCCCGCTGGCTTACCACGGCCAACGGACTTTCCAGGCTGATTGGGGTTGTTATTCTGGGGACACTCTCGACTATAGTGACCCGGCTCTCCACACTTGAAACATGTCACAACATTGGGGCGTGGAGAAGCATTAGCAGTGGGGCCACCATAGGGCTTGGGCGGTGCAAACTGCTGGTTGGGACGAGGCGCCTCAAAGGATGGCCTCGGAATGAACCTGGGTGGCAGTGCCGTGCTTGGAATCCACACCCGGCGCTTCTGAGATCCAGAGCCGGATGAAGAGCTAAAATCACGGGAGTGCTTGCGTGAAGCGTCATAATCAGAATGGCCTGTCTCAGCACTGATGGCTTTATTGACCAACCTCTGAAAGGAGGTGCACTCGTGCAGACGAAGATCGCGGCGAAGCTCAGGGCTAAGTCCCTTGCGGAACCTTGCCTGCTTCTTAGCGTCGGTGGATACCTCTTCAGGAGCATATCATGCCAGATTCCCAAATTCACGACTATATGCATCCATAGTCAGTCTTCCTTGGGTGAAATTGCAGAACTCTTCCCTCTTGCGATCTATGAGACCTTCCGGAATGTGATGCTCATGGAAAGCCTCACTGAATTCAGCCCAAGTAGTGATTTGGCCAACCGGGCACATAGCTTCAAAATTTTCCCACCAAAGACTAGCAAGGCCTTCAAGGTGATAGGCAGCATAAGTAACCTTGTTAGCTTCGGCTACGTTGGCAGAACGTATCTTGTGGGTGATGCTGCGAAGCCAGTTATCTGCATCGAGGGGCTCGACGGAATGGTTAAACTTTGGTGGGTACAACTTGATGAAGTCATTGATTGACAGCAAGTCATTTCACTGATGGCGTGCAGTGTTCTTCTCAATCCGCTCCAGCAAGCAGTTAGTCTCACGCTTGTTTCTCTCCGCCTCCAGTATCACTTCAGCCACAGAAGGCGGGTGAGGCAGATTTTCACCCCTAACTGCACTGTCTTCCCCCTGCTCCAGGGCAGCAGGGTTGCTGCGGGTGTTGACCATCCTAGGAGAAAACAAGACAACGGTTTAGACAAGGATGGAACAACTTAGCAAGGAAGTGCAGAATGTAATGGATAACACGGAATGCAGAGGTGTTCATCCGTATGACATGGTAATATAGAACTGCCATATATACACCAACGGTCATACACACCATACATAGTTTAGTACAAGCCCAGGCTAAAGTACAACTACGAGGAAAGACGTTACATCTCATCGGAGGCATTCCAAGCTCCTATACATTATTTGTCTACACCTCCGGAATTGATTACACACTAAGTCATATTCCACAAGTCACGCAGGACAGTGGAAAGACAACTATTACAATACTAGTGATACTACTACTAACTCAGACAGCTCCGTAGTAGTCCTCATAGAAGTCACCTCCATAGCCTGGAAGTTCAACGTGATCATCCGGGAACAGACGGTCCTGAGGAGCCTGTGGACCAAAGGGGCTAGGATGAGGTCTTGGACCAACAAACTATGGCCTGCGGGGACCACGGGGTTGGGTGATGCCTCCCACATCATGCCAATACACCATGTCTGGCAGAGCAGATCTCACAGGATACAGATCCCTTGTATCCATACATCCAGCTTGCACAGCCGGTGCAAACCGAGTCAAAGTGGCCCAATGATCAGCATGGGTGTTGAAAAGCTCCAGTCTCAAGGCCTGATTCTCTCGGTCCTTATCCTCGAGCATCTCGGCAGTGGCACGCGTTAGTGAGTCCTCCTGAGAGGAGTCAGCATAGATAGCCTGGAGATACCCTTGCGCTCCTGGGAGTGAAGCTGGCATATAATGGAAGTCGGTGTTCCGAAGCAGGCCAGTCCGGACTCGCATGATGGTCATCATGGAATAGGCAACATCCTGCATAGCCATCTCAACAGTAACCCTGAGTCCATAGGAACAGTGGAGGGACTCGGTAGATCCAGGATGAGAAGGAAATATCCTGACGGTGGATAAATATTGGCTTTGATTAAAGTCTCGGAATTGCTCTTCGACAGTGTATTCGGGATACCAACGGTAACCCGTCTCGATCATTACCCGGACTAACATAGCAGTATGACCGGGAACATCGAGGCACCGGGTCAGGCGAACCACTTGGTTTTGAGCATGAGTGGCCATCTGAAAGCACAACCACAATGCAAAGACATTAGAATTTCTAGGGAAAATTGGACAACATAACAGCTGTAAATGCTCAGAAAAAGATTTGAGACATCCACAAAAGTTTGCAATACCACTCAACAACATCTTATCAGGGTTCTGATTCAACTGGCAACATACTAAAATTAGTAGAAACTGTATTGAGGCTTGTAACAACAATCCTATAAGCTACTATGGATTAGTAACACGTGAACCTGACAGAAGAAGAGAGCCTAGTCCTTAACCCACGTTGAATGAGAAGAGAATGACTCAGATCAGAGGGCATAAGGTAAAGGAGTAAAAGAGCCTTACGTTCCCTCCCACAATCAATTCCCTTACATATAACTAAAGCATTTCTAGACTCGACATCGACCAGTTTGGCTCAACGAACCTACAGGCAGTCCAGCTCTGATGCCAACGCTGTCAGGACCCTGATTCCAAGTCACATTGATCTAGCCGGTAACACTTCATATCACATTGCGGCCTCACGCACGGTATCCCCACGGGTGTCGCCTTACCATGGCCCGGGACCATTTGCGCCTTTTGGCTCACGTATATGATAGTGTCGCTAGCATCCATATGACAGAGAACCCGGGCCAACATGGCTAGTCGTGAACCCAAAGCGGCACAGACCTATGGAGACAGGCATGCGTGAATCACATCGAGCATGTCGGTCATCAGCGTGTGAATCTGGGCTGTAGCACTGGGCTAACAGGACTTCGGGGAACCCGGGCTGTAGCAAGCTAGGCAGGACTCCGGATGTCACCGCGTGACATTTCCCCGAAGGGACAGACATAGGAACGAAGTGAAACACATGCCGGCCAGTCAAGTGTCCTGAGCAGTAGTGCCGGGCTAGCAGGACTCCGATGAACCGGGCTATAGCGGACTACTATGGCTCGAGGAACACTAGACTACATTTCCCCATAAGAAAGGCTGCCAAGGATAAACAACTAGATTGTCGGATCCCACACATACCAAGCATTTCAATCATACACACAATATGCTCGAGATGTGCAAATACAACATGGCATCACAACAAAACTCTACAACTCAAGTATTTTATTTAAAGGCTCCAGAGAGCCATACATAACATGTTCATACAGGTAGGGGTCACATGACCTGACACTCAAGTCATACAAGCATACAAGTACATGCGGAAGCAAATAGTCTGAGTACAGACACTAGAAAGAAAGAAGGCTTCTCGAAGCCCGTCTATCTACATAGGGCCCTCCATGGCCAGGATCACCACCTGGGTGGCTAGTCACTTGTCGACATCAAGGTCTACGTAGAACCCATCGGCGGGGGCGGTGTTGTCATCTGAAAACAGTAATTAAGCAAACAAGAGTACAAAGGTACTCAGCAAGTCTTACATCAGAACCTACTATACATGCTCATTCTCAAGAATGTGGTGGAGTTATTGCAGCAAGCCAGCTTTCACTCTTGGCTAAGCTATCCTACGGGACACCACTTAGTAAAATAGTTTTCACACACGAGTCCACTAATGACCAACACAATACTACACCGGGGATCCTCCCTCGTCATCCTACGAGAGGGCCATCCTCGGTACTCACACTTATCTTGAGTCTTTTAGTAGTGTCCATTAACTTGTCTATGAACTGTATAGGCAACCAAGTAGTCCTTTACCGCGGACGCGGCTATTCGAATAGATGATGTTAACCCTGCAGGGGTGTACTTCTTCATACATGCTTTCACCACTTACCGCCGTTTACACGACATGTACTCGGCAACCTTCAAGCGGAAGCCCAACGAGGGTGTCTGCCACGGCCTACCTAAACACTCAAGTCTCTAGTCCAGGTTTATCGCCTATCCAGGTTCCATCCGCAGGGAGTCCAGCCGAGGTTTCCACATACGGCCCCGAACGATGTGAACAGGGTTCCCGAGACACCAAACGGGTGACTCGGTACACCATGCCACGGTGTATCTACCACAACATAGCCCACCCCTAGGGTCAGCGCTACGCACGGCCGCCAACACATAACCTACAAACACCAGAAACTATTTGCAACTCCTGGACAGAGTACTAGGGTGATTAAGAAGCCGAGAGGGTCCATTGGTTTCAGGCCCAACGTATATATGGTAGTAACTGAATCTTAAATCACACATATAGATCTCGGTTCTTAGGGACGACCTCAATGAAACAACCCACCATGTACTCCTACATGGCCTCTCATCGATACCTTTACCAAAACATGTTCAACACATCCCTCACATTACCGACATAATCATTTCACTCTAGCCCATCACCCAGATGAACCAGACCTGACACAACTCTAACCATAGCGGGCATAGCCAGGTAGGAATCACATACATGGCTCAATCAACTCCTGCACATGCTAGTGGGTTTCATCTAGTTACTGTGGCAATGACAGGTCATGCAGAGGATAAGGGTTCAACTACCGTAGCACATAGCAGTTTGAATCGCGTTGTCTTAATGAAGTAAACAAGAGCAGAAGCGATAACATGGGTTTGTATCGGAATGATCAATGGGTTGCTTGCCTGACGTAGTGGTAGTAGGGTACTGCCCTTCAGACGGATACTCGAGGTTATCCTCGGAGGCAAAACCTACCACGAAAGACACACAGAATATAATCAACACATGACAACATGCAACAATATGATGCATGCTATGACATGGCAAGATGAATGTGTCTTGGCCTAATGCAAGCTAAAACAGAAAGGAATGAACCCATTTGAATCAAAGATTCAAATGTTAGTTCATTTAACATAGCCTTATTAGTGCATTATCTTATTTTTCTTAAACAGCAAGGTTATCTTGTTTTGTCATGCATGAAACCATTACCAATGGATAGATTGAATTTTTCTGATCAAAATTCATATATAAATCTTTGCATTTGGAGTTATGGTTGATTTTCTATGATTTTCAGAAGTTTTGGCTATTTTCTGGAATTTCCTATTAAAGAATAAATCCAGAAAAGGATTTACTGCGTCAGCCTGGCGTCAGTGTGACGTCAGCGGTCAACTGAGATGGTCCAGGTCAACCCTGACCTATGGGTCCCGTCTGTTAGTGTCAACTAACTAACTAAGTTTAGTTAGTGTTAAACTAATACTAAACTAGTTTAATTAGTGGCCTGGGGCCCACATGTCAGTGAGTCAGGGGAAAGTCAAACTGGGGTCAACCCGGGTCAAACTCGCCAGAGTTGACCCGGGGCTCGTCGCTGGCAAGGCCAGGGACGGCGGAGGGGTGCTGGTTTCTTCCTCCGGCGACCAAATGGCCGGCGGAGGGCATCTACGTGACGCGGGCACTCGTCCGCGTGGAGTGGTGTAGGTGGTTGGGCCTGGGGTGGCTGGAGTCGTCTCCGGCATCGACCTTGGCGGTCGTCGGGGCTCGGGTGAGGTCGGGGTCGTCGTTGTGACGGTCGTGGTGGCTCATGCGGGGCACGTATGTGCTCTACGCGGCGCGGGGAGGAATCTGGGCACGACGGCCGGACCATTAGATGGCCGGAGACTCGTTGGCGGCGATCTCAGGCGGCGGTGCGTGCGGGCGAACTCGAGGCGGCGCGTACGGTGCACGAGAGCTAGAACGGAGAGGGGGAGAAGGGTCAGTGGCTCACTGCGGTTGCAGGGGAGTGAACGGCAAGCTCGGGGAAGAGCTAGAGCGAGCGGGTCGGCGAGGGGGATCTGCGGCGACCGAGGTTGAATACGAGCTCAGTGAAGATGCTCGGGGGCCTCCGGCAGAACGTGGCTCGGTGGAACGGTCGAGGAGGGAGTGGCGGAGCTTCAGGACACGGTGGAGCGGCGCGTTGACGACGGTGGGCACGGTTACAGCGGCGGAACGGCGGTGGCTGCGTCGGCCATGGCAGAGGGGAGCGAGGGAGAGAGGCAAGGGGGAATGGGCGTGTCCAGGGGGTTCGGTGCGCGATGTGGAGGCGTGTCGAGGCATCACGCTGGCACGGCGATGGCAGGCAGGCTGAGAGGTGGCGTGGCGAGCTCCTGTGCTCGCCGTCGAGCACCTGCTCGCCTCGCTGGCTAGGCGAAGCAGCTGCGTGGAGCGGCTGCTGGGCCAGGCCAGCTAGGTGGGCCGGCTGGTGGCCTGCGCCAGGTAAGTTCCTTTCTCTCTCTTTTTCTGTTTTTCATTTATTCTATTATTTCTGTAACTTCAGGGCTTTATTAAAAATGCCAGGGCATTTCCAAAAATCATAAAATTAATCATGGCTACTGCTTAGAATATATCAAAGAGCAAACATTTTAGTTTATGATTATTTGTGCATTTAAAATATTTTATAGCATTTAAATACCCAAATGCAAATACTACAATAATTAATCCAATGACCTTAAGATGTCCTAGAAAAATGTGCACCATTTTTGTCAAAGGTTTTAACCCAAAACAAAAAGGGTGTGCTTTCTAGAAGGGCATTTCTGTCATCCCCATTTAGGTTTTCTGGGATTTAAACATGATGCAACACTCTAATGCTTGAACTAGCTAGGGTGTGACAGAATAGAAGAAACCCTAATACAAATCTGAGGTAAATGAGAGGAGCACTTACAGATGACAGGGGGCGGGGATGGTGCGCCAGAGTTATCTGGTCGGGTCAGGTTGATGCAGCGGCCTGAGTTGGTGTAGTCATTGGAGGTTGCCGCGGCAGAGCTCGGGTGGCAGAAGAGAAGCAAGAGGAAGATGAAGGCAATGAGGTAAGCGGGAAAATGGAAAATACCCCCGTCCCTATTTATAAGGGGGTGGATACAAGGCATGCACAGGAATCGAGGAGGCCAAAATCATCATGTGGCTCATATAGATAAGGATCAGTTAAGATGTTATGGGCCTTGCGCAAAATTAATGTGAAATGACTTCATGGCAGTTTAAGAAGATTCTGTGAGCGGACATCACGGCGGGTTACAACAAGGTTTATCAAACAAGCAATGCGAGATTTTGACAAGTCGGGTATTGAAGATTGATATGAACAAGTTCAAATCAACCTGGGGCCTAATGTTGGGGATATAACTATTGGGTATGAACCGCCCAGGATGGGCTGGGTCATACCACTGGTGACTTATCAATGCAGATGGCGGCTCATATAGGCCCATTGACGGCCCATGACCCAGAGGTGACTTGAGGCCCAAGAGGATGAACCGCCATATGTGTATGACTTGTTTTGTAAGGCAAGCGTAGTTAGTCACCAAGCCGGACACGTTGTATATGAGCCGACCAGGACTCCGTGAGCCGCCGGGCATCAACCTATGTATATAAAGGGATGACCCGACGGCGGTTTAGGGACAAGAAAAAACAGATCGAGAACTAGGTCAAGCAATACAACCCCAAAATGGAGTAGGCCTTTACCTTCACCACAAGGGGCCAAACCAGTATAAACTCTATGTGTCCTTTGTCCCGATTAACCCCTTTAAGCTAACCTAGTTGCGATGGCTCCACGACTAAGTCCTTCCGCTAGGACATCCGCCATGTCAACTCCACTACATGGGGGTTGAGCAACATATACTTCTTCCTCAAGCTCACCATTGAGGAATGCACCTTTCACATCCGTTTGATATAAGATGATATTATGCTGGTTAGCATAAGCAAGCAATATGTGAATAGCCTCAACTCTAGCAACAGTTGCAAAAGTTTCATCGAAATCAATTCGTTCAACCTGTGTGTAGCCTTGAGGTACAAGCTATGCCTTATTCCTCACCACAAGGCCATTTTCATCTTGCTTGTTGCAGTAGATACATTTGGTGCCGATGATATTGTGCTTGTGTGGGTCTGGTCGCTTGACAAGTTCCCAAACATTGTTGAGCTCGAACTGAAGTAATTCCTCTTGCATTGCTTGAATCCACTTTAGGCTCCGGAAATGCATCATCTACTTTGGTGGGCTCTGTGATAGAGACAAAAGCAAAGTGCCCACAAAAGTTAGACAAATGTGACGCTCTTGATCATGTGAGAGGACCTGGTGCTTTGATGTCATTGATGATTCTCTCAATCTGCACTTCATTAGCAATGCGAGGATGAGCGGGTTGACGATATTGAGTGGGCTCGGCATTTTCTTCAGAGCCATTTTCCTCAGGTGCATCAGCATGATGTTCTTCACGATCTGGAATGACTTCTTCAGCAGATTCTTTGGTAGGAATGACATCCTCTGTAGCCTTGAACTTGATGGATTCCTCAGGTGACATTTCATCTAGCACAGGAGGTAGGTGCTCTCTTTACAAGTTGTTAGTTCCATCGAACCGCACATCTACAGTTTCAACAAACTTGTGGTTATAGGTGTTGAAGACTCTATAGGTGAACGACTCCTTTCCGTAACCAAGCATAAAACCTTCATGTGCTTTCGGTGCAAATTTAGAATTTTGATGAGGATCTCTAATCCATCATCTAGCCCTGAAGACTTTGAAATAACTCACATTGGGTTTCTTGTTACTGAGGAGTTGATATGAGGTATTTTTGAAAAATTTGTGAAGATATACCATGTTGATGATGTGGCACGCAGTATCAATTGCCTAAGGCCAGAAGCAAGGAGGCATCTTGTATTCATCAAGCATAGTGCGAGCCATCTCAAAAAGAGTCCTATTCTTACGACATCGTTTTGCCGAGGAGCATAAGGAGAAGATAACTCGTGAGTAATACCAACTTCAACAAGATAAGTCATCAAGACCAAGATTCTTGAACTCGGTCCCATTTTCACTTCTGATGTGCTTGATCTTCACACCAAAGTTGGTTGAAGCCCTCGAGGAAAATTGTTTGAAGACTTCCTGCACTTCAGTTTTGTAAGTGATGATATGCACCCGTGTGTAACGAGAATAGTCATCAACAATGACAAAGCCATATAAAGATGCAGCATTAGTGAATGTGGCATAATGAGTAGGGACAAAGAGATCCATGTGAATCAATTCAAATTGATGAGTGGTAGTCATGATAGTCTTTGAGGGATGCTTGGCCTTGGTCATCTTTCCAGCTTCACAAGCACCACATAGGTGATCCTTGAGGAATTTGACATCCTCGATGCCAATGACATGCTTCTTCTTCGTGAGCGTGTGCAAGTTCCTCATGCCAGCATGACCAAGTCGTCGATGCCAGAGCCAGCCTTCTAAAGCTTTTGCTAGTAGACATGTGGCAGGTTGTGGTCATGTAGAGAAATCAACAATATACAAGTCTGCTCTCCAAAAGCCTTCGAAGACTTTGGAATTGTCAGCTTCCATGATCACAACACAAGGATACTTGCCAAAGACAAAAACCATATCAAGATCACAAAGCATTGAGACAGACATGAGGTTGAATCCTAAGGACTCGATAAGCATGACTTTGTACATGTGTCGACCCTTTGAGATCGCAACCTTATCTAGACCCAATACCTTTCTTTTGCCTTTGTCAGCGTAGGTAATATGCTCAAGATGCAATGGAGATGACACACTGTCCATCAATAAGTTCCTGTCGCCAGTCATGTGATTTGTACATCCACTGTTGAGGACCCACTCAGTGGCTTTTGATTGATCATCTGCAGATGAATTAGTGCATCTTACGAACTCATATACTTCATCAGTGAAGAATATGACATCAAATTCATCACATCAATTTCATCAAGCAATAGAACAGATATAGAAGTATGAGGATGTGATAAATGAAAGTTCATCTCTTCATGATTAGCTAGCGCACATTCAAGCATTTTCAGGTCTGCAGCAAATTCTTCAGACCTTTAAGTTCGTCTGGTGGCCTGACCCTGCATAAGAGATTAGTTCTTTTTTTCACCACCCACATCTAATTTGATCCACGTGAGGAATTTGTCCATATGAGTACTTGGATCCATATAAAGATTTTGGTCCATATGAAGAATTTGATCTGGGGTTCCTATTCTTCACAGGTAGTGTCATGATAACATTCACCTGAAGACTTTCAAGGCACCTTTTAGGAACCCAGATTTTCTTCATAGGGGGACCGTTCCTGCAGTTAGTGCCAACATATCTAGCAAATACTTCACCATTCTGATTTTTGAATAGTTTATAGTTGGAGTCAAATGACTCATCAGAAGAATATGAAGATTCACATGTAAAGCTAGATAAAGTGGATGGATCTACTGGAGGCCTCTTTGCTGCAACCCATGAGGTTTTGGGATACTACTCAGGTTTCTAGTAAGTCCAATCAGCATTGAGTTTCCTCTCAAGGGCAATACCCTCTTTCCTAGGGTTCCTGTTGAGGATCTACATCTTAAGCACATCATAGAGAGCCTGATGCCCTTTGAGGCTTTTGTACATGTTTGTCACATACAATTCCTTCAGCCCTGCATTGTCAGTTATACTAGTGGCATCCTCAGATGAGGAATTTGTGATAGCACAAATAGTTGAAGAATTTGTAGCAATATAAGCATTTGAACTTTCTGGTGAAGAATTAGCAGATTCACGTTCAATGCATTTCAAACATGGTGGAATGAATTCTTCCTGAGCGGCACTGATCTTTTGAGCAAGCTATGAATCATGTTCCTTCTGAAGATATTCATAACTCACCATTAGCCTCTCAAGATCTTGCTTTCTTTGAAGAAATTCATAAGAAAGCTTCTCATGATCAGATAAGAGAGTGTTATGATGATTTTGAAGGTTGTCAAACTTGGACTGAAGTCTCTTAAGATTATCATTCAAGGTTTGAGTTCGATCCATTTCTTCACCCAACAGGTCATCGCTTTTGTCTAGCATATTTTTTACCATTTCAAAAGCCTTTTGTTGTTTCACAACAATCTTAGCAAGTTTAGAATAGCTAGGCTTGAGGTTTTCATCAGATTCATCCTCACTTGATTCAGAGGAGGAGTATTTGAGTACCTTGGCACCCTTTGCCATGAAGCAATAGGTGGGAGCGTAGTCATCATCGTCGTCGTCAGCAGTGTTGGGGAAGTCATTTTCCTTAGAGTTGAAGATGGACTTGCTGATGAACGCAGTAGCGAGGGCTAGGCTTGCCACACCAGAGTCTGACTCCTCAGATGCCTCCTCTTCCTCATTCTCCTCAGATTCAGCTTCAGAGTCCATTTCCTTGCCAATGAATGCCCAAGCCTTTTTGGAGCTGCTCTTCTTATGAGATGAAGACTTCAAAGATTTTGACGATGAAGACTTTGAAGACTTCTTCTTCTTCTTCTTAGCGTCATCAAAACTGTAGTACTTGTATTTCTTCTTCTTTGATTCCTTGTCCGACTGAGGACAATCAGTAATGTAGTGACCAGGTTTCTTGAATTTGTGGAAAGTTCTCTTCTTGTAGTCACCAGATGAGTAATTTGATCTCATGTCATCACTTCTTAAGGATTTACCAAAGCAACCACGCCTTGAGAACTTCTAGAATTTCCTCACGAGCATTGCTAGCTCATGGCTCAGTTCTTCAGGATCACCAAAGCTGCTACCAGAATCCTCACCTTCAGATTCAGAGACTGCCTTGGCCTTCAGAGCGCATGATCTGCCATAGCTTAGTCCATAGAGATCCCTCTTCTCAGCAAGTTGGAATTCACGAGTGATTAGCCTCTCGAGGATATCAGCGGGATCAAGTGACTTGTAGTCTCCACGTTCTTGTATCATCAGTGCAAGAGTGTCAAATGATCAATCAAGCGATCTCAGCAATTTCTTCACCACCTCATGGTTGGTGATGTCAATGGCACCCAGTGATTGAAGCTCATTTGAAATGTCAGTGAGGCGATCGAAGGTTTGCTGAACATTTCCATTGTTGAGTCTTTTGAAGCAGTTGAAGAGATTGCGGAGAACGTCAACTCGAGAGTCACACTGTGTTGAGACTCCTTCGTTGACCTTGGACAACCTATCCCAGATAAGCTTAGCTGTCTCCAAAGCACTCACTCTGCCATACTTCCCTTTGCTCAGATGGCCACATATGATACTCTGCGCTTGAGAGTCGAGTTACTTGAATCTCTTCACATGAGCAGCGTTAATGGTAGGAGTGACGGAGGGAACGCCGTTTTCCACAATGTACCAGCACTACTACAGGATGCTGCTAACGCAACACTATGATCAGAGACCCTTCGACGAAACTATGTGCATTGCAATAATCACAAAGGGTGGTGTAAAAGAACCGTCAAAAAAGGTGCAAAACGTTTGCGATGGCAGAGCCATCAAACATGGTTTAGATTTTAGTTGTGTGTGGGATGCAGGGCATACAGTTCAGTCCAATGAACTATTTGCAATGAGGCGAAACAAAAGAAACGGGCAGCCTAATGAAGGTGTGTGCGATATACATCATACAGTTCAATAGGACGAACTGTTTGTGATTAGGCAACACAAAATAAACGGTCAGCCAGATCAAGGTGTGTGTGATTGACTCCATACACTTTAGAAGGATTAACTGTTTGCGATTAGGCAACAGAACTGAAACGGGTCAGCCAGATCAAACTGTTTTGCGATTGATGGCATACGCTTCACATGGATGAACTGTTTGCGATTAGCCACAACAAACTAAAACAGTTAGATAGATCAACATGTGTGCGCTATACGGACACACACATTATAATTAAAAGAAGCGTGCGTGATGGTAATAACGAGCGCGCACAGTTTTTGGAACAAGACGTGTGCTGACATTGCCTATTACGGTGCACCCTATGGTGCAAACGCCACGTACGTGGCAGAGAAGACGTACGTGCCCACGTTACGCCTTCCAGGAATAGTGCCGCACTTATAACCGTCAGTAAATTTTGAGCATGCGTCCCATCACATTCCAAATTGCAAACCTGTTCACACCGATCAAAACCTAAACGGTTTCCCACTTAGGAGCGTGTTGCTACTCGGTTATAAATACTACTACTCCAAGATGACTGCACATTCCTCCTCAACTCCTCATCCACAAAAACAAAGGCATTTATCATCGTTCCCTTTGCGTCTGCCATGGCAGCGTGAGTTCTGGGTCGAGAGATTGCAACCAGGGAGATGCGAGCGTGGAAGCGGAAGCACAAGAGATGTGCCGCCTCGCCGCGAACGCAGCCGACATGTCCCGCCATGCGGCCATAGCAGCACAGAGGTCCCGCCGCGCCGCCGAAGTAGCACACAGGTCCCGCCACGCCGTCGATGTGGCAGACTAGTCAGGTCATGCCACAGAAGCAGAAGAGATGTCCTGCCGCGCTGCGAATGCAGCAGAGATGTCCTCCCGTGCCGTGGTAGCATGGGAAAATGTCTCGCGGGTAGGCGAGGACTCAGACAGGCGCATGCATGCGATCGTCCATAGCCAGATGGATCAGATCTCTGGCTGGGCGAGATTGTAGGACGACATGAAAGCCTCTTTGGTCAGTGTCATCCAGCAACCAAATGAGAGCAATGCGAAGCTCCGGGCCGAGCATGACCTCCTGAGGGCGAAGATCATCGGAAGTGCGGAGCAGCAAGAGGAGACCACTGCCTTGTTGAAGAGGACCGGCGTCTTCATCAAGAAACTTATGGATGAGAATGCCATGCTACGCATCGAGAACAAAAGGTTGGTGGAGGAATCTGAGGATGCTATC